>NC_039507.1:11456862-11472590 GCF_003672135.1 Ooceraea biroi
AACGTACACTGCGGACGCCGAAGAGTCCCAGTTAACTGATAATTAATCTAAGTATCAATTTTTATAGTTATATTTGTATAACCTTTCGTTTCAATTATGTATAAATTCCGAGAGTTAAGAGTTTAATTTGCGTTTATCAAATCATCATTTGACTGTTTGAATAAAGTCATTTTTTAATTTTGTATGTTAATTCAAGCTTAATTTATTTACTCCTTTCTTCCCTCAATTAATCACACGAGGTCCTATCCCATGTAATAGGGATTCGATTCCCTTACATAAAAAGGGCCAACGAGCAGACTTTTATTCAGGCAGTTCATTGCCAACAGCTTCGTATGTACCGAACGGTTTTGGATAACACTCAGGGTCATATATGTCCCGGGGGAGCGGCCGACAGTCCTTAAAACGGTAGCGAGACAGGCGAAATGGCCGCGCCTCCCTTATACGATGGAGGGTAGACTCGGCAAATCTGATGATGTAGGTTCCTAGGGAAGAATGAGCGCATCTCAGCCTGGGAGTTTTGTGGAATAAATTTTTTCCATTTTTCGGTGGTCAGGTTGGCGCGGGATTGTATCGCAATTATCTGATCATCCGAAGCGGCCTAAACTGTGTACGACACCGTGCACGGGTACCGCTCGGATGATCAGATATATCGCGATACATCCCGCGCTTACGTTACCGAAAATAAAATTTTTTCCAAAATTTCTCCCAGGCTGAGATGGCTATTCTTTCTATGAACCTTCATCGAGAGATTTGCGAGTGCCTCCGTGTATAGTGGAGGGGCGGCCCATTACGCTTCTGTTACCGTGTTAAGGACTGCTGGCCGCTCCGCTGGGAACATTATATGATCTCGGAGTGTTTTCAAGTCCTGTTCTGTGTATATACCGCTGGTTGAAAGTGAACCTGGGCTGATATATTTCCACGTTCGTTTTGTTAGTAGCTTCATTATGACCGGTGGTAATGTGTCCACGGGTCGTGGTGATAATTTGTACCAGGAGTCTCCTAAAAGGTACATAGTTGGTGCCAACGGGTTACAGGAAATTTGTGTGCCTTGTTTTAGCAACACATGTGTCTGTGGTGTCAAAAAAGTACGTTTCATTTTTAAGAGTGACTGGCAGCTGATTGTAACATTCCGACGTCCGGAGGATTTCACTTCTACAGGTACGCATTTTACGATATGAATTACTTCTCCAGCCAACAATGCCATATAACCTGGTCCCTTCATCAGATAATATGCAAATATGTCAGGTGATTGCGTGGCTATGGCTAAGGCATTCTGCATCATTTTCCGCTCTAGGCTGCATTGTTGAATTAATATATTCCGGTATAATTGATTAATTTGATGACTGATAGTGTTTTTCGACATACACGAATTTTGAGTTCATATAAGCAAAAATATCCAAATTATTAACTCGCCTTAGTCTCTTGAATAAGGCGACTCCTGGACTAGTTGGAAATATTATCAATTTAGGATGTTCCGTTCTTATAAGTGTGTGTCCGCAGATTACTTCTTCTCTTCTGGTGGCCAGGGCGAAAGTGGTGTCATGCGAAGCTAAAGAGTAGACTGTTTGAGAACGTTCGGTTATACTGTCAATAATTTTTTCTGCATAGCCTTCGTATAACAGACTATAACATGCGAATTTACAAGAATCATGTGGTAGTGCATCCAGAATGTGTTTCCACCCTCCATGTTGGTGCATGTGGTGTCGCTTAGTTCGCAGATTACTCCTGATCTTAATTGTACACGATTAGTGTTTACTCTTACATCTGCGTCATAATCCTGTAGGGTGATTTTTATGGTGCCAATTACTACAACCTCGGTCCAACTTCCGTAATGGTCTAAAGTAAGATCCTCCGGTACAGGTTCCAGTAGAATCTACATTACCAGCGAATGTAGCCGGTCGACTCGAGGTTTCGTTCGATTTTAATCCAGTTATAAGGACACCTGCTATTTGCGCGACTCCGACTCGATGCATACGTTGACAAGCCTCTCCGCTGATTTCTTCTATATAGGCAAATTTTCCATTATGCACGTCCATGGTGTGGGAGAACATTCCACATTTCCGGATTAATCTGTCTATTTCCACCTTGCACTGAATTACGTGTACGGTCTGGAAGTCATTCAACTGGAGCAGCTGCACAAACTCCTTGCTGGAGTTCACGGTTATTTGAGGTATATTACATTCTTCGATGTTAAGTAAAGACATGGTAGTTATGTTCGTGGAAGGTGCTTCGCAATCGTATCCAATAATTCCATAGGTCTCGCGGTTCCATAATAGCAATAATATTATGATGATTAAAACGCTTCTGTTTAATAGTTCCATCTGCAATCTTGAGAAAACAATTAGTTTTAGTTTTTCGTTATGGCTTTATGTGCGATTTTCTGAGGCGATTAGGATGAACTATTCGGCTATTCTTTTTTATCCTGATCCTCACATTGTTTTTATTTAATATCTCTAAAACCTCGTGTGGATCTGTATATTGGTCTCCAAATTTTCCTGGTTTCGGTCCCTTTAATAAAAATACTTGGTCACCTGCTTTAAAAACTTGTGGATTTATTCCTTGGTCATAGTATCTCTTAGATCTATTCTTAGCCTGAATAACATTTTCGCGGGCGATTCCTTGAATATTGTACAGTTGCGTAACCAAATTAACTAAATATTCATCGTAAGTAGCCAATTTATCGTCAGGGGTTAAAGAATCATGCGACGGGATGCGTGCTATTTTGCCGAAAACTAGTTCGTACGGAGTATGCTTTGTAGCTTCGTGTACACTAGTATTGTAATTAAATATCGCGAGGTCAATCCACCGATCCCAGTGGTTTTGTTCATTAGTGTATTGTTTAAGGTATTCGCCTAAGGCGTGGTGTGATCTTTCTAATGACCCATTCGATTGTGGATGGAACGCGTAGTACGGAATTTCCGAATTTTAAATATTTTCGCTAACTTCTTCATTAAATCACTTATAAAATTCCTCCCTTGATCGGTCAGTATTGCTTTAGGTGCCCCTAGTACGCAGATAAATCTGTTTACGAATGCTTCTGCTATAATCGCGGAACTTTGATCAGGTAACGGTATTCCCATGCAGAATTTAGTCAATTGATCTTGAAGGGTTAATATGTATTCATTGCCCCTGTCCGTTTTCGGCAACGGACCTACAATGTCCTTAGCGACTTTATCGAAAGCGGCACCCGGTGTATCAGTAATTATCATAGGTTGTTTAGTTTTGACTCTGACTAATTTTTTCAACTGGCATTGTAAACATTGTTGTATGTGTTTCTGCACGTCGGCCTTTAAATTTTCCCAGTAGTACTTATGTTTTATTCTATTGTAAGTTTTAGTGACGCCTCGATGTCCTCCTGTGGGTAAGCAATGTGTTTCCCGAATTATCTCTGACCGCAAATCCCTTGACGGATATTTAATTAGTCCGTTACAGATCATTATTTTCGTTTGTACGTCTGCGAAGACCTGTTGTAGTTGTGATCTCACATTGTTCCATGGTACGTTATTAATATAGTCAGTTTTTGCAATACTAAGCGTTTGTATATTTTGTTTGTTAATTATTATCTTTAAGTCTTCCATGGCAGTGATAATTTGATCTAGCATCATTGTCGGTCCTTCCGTCATCCCTTCGGTGACAGGTAATACCATGTGGAGGTAGTTTTTATGTTTTATTACTTTGACCTTTCCTAGCGTAAGGGCTCCTATCCCAAGTAGTTCATTGCGCTTGAACAATTTCTGTGAGCCAGAGTCCAGAGGGTTTCCGTCTGTATCCACAAAGTATGCTACGTTATCCTTTCGTAGGAATAGTAAGTCTCGAGATTCAATGATATTGTTTGTTTGATTCACCGGCCTTTGATCCATGTCCACGTCTTTTTCTTCTTCATTTTCTTCTTCTTCTTCATTCTCTTCTTCTTCATTTTCAGTTCCGTTTTCGTTATCCTCGTTAGCGATATCATTCCTTCCGTCATCGGCGGTTACATTAGTTTCCTGTACCTGGGACTGGCTAGCGGTTTGACTGCATATCTGTCTTCTTTCTACTACGGGCGGATCATGAATTAGCGCTGCCTCTATTACCTGTTGTCCTTCTGATTCTGTTTCTTCTTCAATTTGTTCGGATGGAAATTCCTCGATATTCTCATCATCTGATAATTGTAATTCAAAGTTATCATCTTCTTCTTCATCGGATTCTTCCAGTAATCTAGATATTGCCTCTGCGTCTTCTGGACGATTGGGGTTATAAACCCTATCCCTGATTATTTTACAATCATTTTCTTCATAATGGACGGGGTTTCTGGATAATGCATCAGCATTTACGTTAGTTTTGCCCTCCTTGTAGACTACTTCATAATCGTATTCAGCTAATTTCAATCTCCATCTGAGTATTCGCATGTTAGCATTTTGTGCATTCTTGAACCACATTAGAGGTTTATGATCAGTAACTATTGTAAACTTTCGTCCATATAAATAAGGTCGGAAATGTTTCACGCAATATACTATAGCTAAAGCTTCCTTTTCATAAGTATCGTACTTGACTTCGCTATCTGTTAGAACGCGTGAAGCGTAGGCTATCGGTCGATCCTTGTGACAGTATGCCGCCTATAGCGGTACCTGAGGCGTCGGTAGTTAAAATGAAAGGTTTCATAAAATCTGGGTATTGCAGCACTGGTTCTTCGCACAATTTCTCTTTTAATGTTTCAAATGATTCTTCCTGACTTCCGGTCCACTCGAAGCGAGTATCGTTTTTCAGCAAATTTGTCAATGGTTTGGCTAATTTTGAAAAGTTCGGTATAAAGCGTCGATAATAACCAGCTAATTTTAAGAATTGTTTAATATTTTTCGGAGTTTTGGGTCTGGGAAAATGTCGTACTGCATCTAATTTCTTCAGATCTGGTTTAACACCATCCTTGCTAATTACGTGACCCAGGTAAGTTACTTCGGTTTTCAGAAATTCACACTTGTCCGGTTGCAATTTCAGATTAGCTTTCCGAAATCGATCCATTAATAGGTTGAATAACTCTGCATGCTCCTTCAATGTTCTTGCGTAGATAACTATGTCGTCTATGTATGCAAATATGCCCTTGCCTAATAAGTCAGCTACCAAGTCTATTCGTTGAAACGTTGAGGGTGCGTTTTTTAGTCCAAATGGCATCCTCAAAAACTCATAATGTCCAAAAGGGGTTGTAAACGCCGTCTTATGTCTGTCTGCGGGGTCCACCTCTATTTGATGAAACCCTGAGGATAAATCACACACTGTAAAATATTTTGCTCCTCCCAGCTGGTCCAGAATCTCGACTATGTTTGGTATCGGATACACATCTCCTATAGACTTTTCAGTTAAAAGGCGAAAATCGAGCGCCATTCTCCATTTTTTATTTCCTTTTGAATCTTCTTTTTTGGGTACTATCCAAACAGGTGTGTTGTATGGTGATTGCGAATTCTTTATTATGCCTCCAGCCAGCAATTCTTCTACTTGTCGGTTTATTTCCTCTTTATGAACTTGCGGGAACCTATATGATCGAGTGTTTATAGGACGATCATCTGTTGTTGGGATCTGATGACGTAAGATGTTTGTTGCGGTCAGCTGCTCTCCAGGTATATGAACCGGTCCTGACCGGTGGCAATAAGGTTTATGACACCTGTCCCTTTCTTCTCCATTTAAATGATCCAGACGCAATAATTCCATAATTTCAGTTAGCCTTTTATTTTCTTCTTCTTTCGTTATTTTATAACATTGTTGTGTATCTGCTATCATTTCGTCACTGGATTCATCCTCTGTATTCTTTATTTCTTCATTTTTATGTTTAGGCTTTCTTTTTCGCATGATTGTATTCATCATTACCCTTGATCTCATTTGTGATGAAGTAATTACCCCGAAAGTGGGTTTGGTAACTTTCTTTTGATTATTTTTGAATAATTTTCCATTAGGTTCATTGGATTTCTTTTCCTTATTTTCTTTCTTTATCCCATCTTTGGGGAGTTCCGTATTATTTAAGGAGATTTTATTCTTTTCTTCCTTTGCAGTAACGAGAAGAGATGAGATTGGGTTACTTCCCTCATCGGAGCAGGAACTTTGGAATGAAGGACGGTTTTCCTCAATTATTCCTGTATTATAAATTTCTTTTGGAGAGGTTTGGTAACTTCCCCCCCGGAAAATTTTAAGTATTCATCGGAAGAACTTCCTTTCTTTTCGATTTCCTTTTTTTCACATTCTTCTTTCTTATTTTCATCTTCCTCCTTGTTTTCATTTAATTCTTTATTTTCGTTTATTTCTTTATTTTCATTTATTTCCTTATTTTTATTTATTTCCTTATTTTCATTGGTTTCTTTATTTTTATTCAATTCTTCGTTTTCATTTAATTCTTTATCATCTTTTATTATTTTACCTCCGTTATTCATTATTTCTTCTTTTATATCTTCAAAAGGAGACGCAGTGTCTGACGAGGTTTGGTAACTTCCCACATCGCACTCGACTGGAGAGGAATACTGGAACGAGGGATGGTCCTCAATTATTCCTAAAATGGTCGATTCATTTGGAGGGGTTTGGTAACTTCCCCCTCCGGAAATTTGGAAGTATTCATCAGTTTCTTCTTTTTCTTCGATTCTCTGCTTGTCCTTTCCTTCTTCATTCTTGTTATCCTTTTGATCCTTACCTAGGTCCATTCCTTTATTTCCTGGTGAGTAATTGTCCAGGAATTCGTTTAATGGTTTTAATTGTAAAATTGGCACACGGATTTCCATTTCTTCATCCAACGTGCTTACAATAGGTAAATATGCTTTGCCGTTAATGTTTTCTACAATGGTATCGCCCAAATAAATTCCCTGTGTCACTTTTAGTTTTGGCAAATAACCTACTTTAGTTTCCGGATTTTTCAATCGTATATAAAACAGGGATTCCGATCTAGGAGGCACGACAATGGTTTCCGGTGAAAAGAATGGTATTTTTACATCAGATATGTCTAAATACTCTTGCGCGTAATCAATTTTAGAAGCTGTTTGCTTGAAAAAGTCATTCCCTAATTTTCCGGCTTGAGATATCGGGAAATCATCTGACACAATGTGAAATATAACGGGTTGATTAAACAAGAGCAGTGTAATTTCCCCGAGGGTATACACAGGATAATTGTTAATACCATTCAATCTTAAAATGTTATTGTAATTAACATTAATTCCGGTTGAGATAAAATTTTCTTTAATTACATTAGGACCAGATCCCGTATCTAACATAAAAGTTATTTCCGCGTGAGTATTATTGATATCGATTCGAATAGTAGGTAAATGATTATGCTTATCAAAGTTCACGGTCACCGATCGTGCCTTATGTTTTTTTAATTGGATTTCTGAGATGTCGACGGGCGTGAAACTTGTTCGGTCCTTTGTTGTGCACCCGTTCTCAGGGGACCGTTGCTGTTTCCCTGAGAATTACGATTTCTTCTATTATTACTTTCGATTCGCAACTGACAATTTTCAAGTAAATACCCCTGTGCTTTACAGTATCGGCAAAAAGGGCTTTCCTTTTGAGGTACTTTCATTCGGCAATCTTTGGCATTATGTTCGTAATTGTTGCAAAGTTGGCACGTAGTACCCGATTTGTTTGAACCTTATTTTTTCCAGCAATTATTAGCTGAGTGACCAGGTTTTTCGCACCATTGACAAATTACCGAAATTCTCTTACTGTTATCTTGATTTGATCTATATGATTTAGCACTATGACCAATTTTTGAGCATATCTGACATGCTACTTGAGTCACGTTTACGGCAGCTCGTGATTGCGGATCACGGAATCGACATTTATCGGCACTATGCCCTCTCTTTCTGCAAATTTGACAAATTAAAATCTCATTGCCCAGATCTGATTTATATTGAATGTTTTTCCTGCAATTACTAGCTGTATGTCCTTTCTTATGGCAAATCTGACAATTTTGACTAACGTTCCGTGAAGTTTTTTTGACTCAAATTATTGTTTGATCGTTGTCGTAAGTCTGTCATAGCATGCAGTTCTTTTTCTATTCTTAAAGCGTCTGTTATTGTGGCTTGAACATCTAGATTTCTAGCGATTCTTTGTTCTATTTCCGGTTTTAATCCTCTAATAAAACATTTTGCCATATCCTTTTCCAATGAAACTTTAATGTTAGGATCTGTCTGTGGATTGCTAGTGCTGCGATATGCCTCTAATATTTGTTTCTCCAAAAACTTTACTCTATTGGCATATGTGACCACATCTTCCTCATTTTTCTGATATATATTTCCTAATTCCCCTTGTAACTGATAAGCATTTTTCGAAGATCCATAAATTTGTTTTAAATATTTCGTTAATTTAGCTACGGTATCAAACTCTTGACCCTGTATTGTTCTGCGTGCTTCACCCACTATGTGAGTTCTAACAATTTTCGTAAATTGTGATTTCAAAAAAGAACTCTACAAAACTAATGATATCTTTCAAACCCGAAGTTCTTTAAAAAAAGAACTCTACAAAACTAATGATATTAACACATTGCGCCAACTAAAATGGGTATTTATGCAAACCAGAAAATCTATTACTTTTTATATTACTCTTTGGCCGATATTAATTGTTGATTCTTATTTAAAACCATGTTAACTGCAAAAAATTCTTTCAAAACAGAACTCTACAAAACTAATGCTAATGCGGCTCTGTGATTGGTTTTAACATCTTATGATTGTTTTTAAGACGGTCTTAAAGATTTTATTTGAAAAAAATAAACGATATAATAATATTAAGCAGATATTTTTATACGAATAAATATTTTAATACATATAAATATGTCAATACAAATAAGTGTTTTTTGAAAATACTTGGCGCTGCTAAACCGAATAAAAAATTGTTTTAGACCGAATCAATATGTTAATTATCTTATTCTCTTTCTTTCTCTCTTGTGAATGTGTGTGTGTGTTCTGCACACGTGTGTGTATTGTGTGTATGTGTGTAACATTAGAATTAAGTATAGAATAAGTTTAATTAACTACATTTGTACATTTAAATACTAAGAGAATTTTTTATTCGGTTTAGCAGCACCAAGTATTTTCAAAAAACACTTATTTGTATTGTCATATTTATATATGTATATGTATTAAAATATTTATTCGTATAAAAATATCTGCTTAATATTATTATATCGTTTATTTTTTTCAAATAAAATCTTTAAGACCGTCTTAAAAACAATCATAAGATGTTAAAACCAATCACAGAGTCGCATTAGCATTAGTTTTGTAGAGTTCTTTTTTGAAAGAATTTTTTGCAGTTAACATAGTTTTAAATAAGAATCAACACTTAATATCGACCAAAGAGTAATAATAAAAAGTAATAGATTTTCTGGTTTGCATAAATACCCATTGTAGTTGGCGCAATTTGTCAATATCATTAGTTTTGCAATTGTTTTTTGAAAGAACTTCGGGTTTGAAAGATATCATTAGTTTTGTAGAGTTCTTTTTTGAAAGTTAAAGAAACTACCACATTGGTTTTTTCGAGCACATACCACGCGCATACTTGGCGCCTTTTTTTACCTTTTTTTAAAAAAGGTAATTTTATCAAGATATCATGCATTTTTGTAGTTATATATAATACAATGACACAAGAGGTTTCCGGTTCCGGAATGTTTAGGAATAGCAGGTGTGTAGGTAGCGAGGAGATTAGGAAATGATTGCGGAGAGAAAGAGAGAGTGAGAGAAGGAGGGAGTGTAGGTGTGAGGACAGGAAGAGGAACGGAGTGCAAGGGAGTGGAGGGAAGAAGGGAGAGGAAAAGATAGAGGAGAACGAAGAGTGGAAACGAGGAGGTTAGGAGAGAGGTTAGAAGACATAGGCAGAGAGGAGGTAAGGCAGAGAAGGGCAACGTGGTTGAGGATAGCAGAGGGCGACATCTAGTGGAGATAAGAGAAGTAAGAGAGAAAAAGGAGGGAAATTTGAACAGACGATAGAAAAGAAAAGAGAATGAGTAGAGAAGAGGGAAGAGGGAGAGAGATAAGGGGAGGCGGAGGTAGAGGGGGGAAGATTGGAGCAGGGGAAGGTAGAGAAAGGGCAGGGAGTGTAGGGGCGATAGAGGACTGGTGCAAGAGAAGAAGAGATGAGTCAGAAGAGGAAAGAGGGGAAGGGTGGATGTTTAAGGAGAGTAAGAAGGTTATGAGATCGCCGAGAGGAGAGGGGATGGAGGACAGAGAGCAGGGAGGTTTGATTTTGAGGGAGATTAAAGATCTAAGGGAGGAAGGAAGAAGAGCTGAAGGGAGGCTTAGAGGAGATAAGGAAAGAGATAGAGAGGCTGAAGAGGGCAATGAGTCAGAAGGAGGAAAGGTGGGAAAGGGAGAGAAAGGAGATAATGGGAAGAGTGGAAAAGCTAGAAAAGGAGGGAAGAGATAGAGAGGAGAGGATGATGGGGATGAAGAGAAGTGTGGAGGAAGTGGTGGAAAGGGGAAGGAGTAGTAAAGAGGAAAATAGGATGGGGGAACTAGGAGAGATACAGAAGAGGGAAGTATGGCAAGTAGGGGAGAAAGTGGAGGATCTGATAAGGTGTAGATAAGGGAAGTAGAGGAAAGAGAGAGGAGAAGGAGGAACGTGGTAGTAAAGGGGGTGGAGGCGAGAGAGGGAGGAGTTAAAAAGGCAGTGGAGAAGATCTGGAGAGAGTTGGGAGTAGAAGCGGAGATGGAGGAGGTGAGAGAAATAGGTAAAGATACAGGAAAAGAGAAGAGGATGGTGTTGATGAAAATAAAGGATAAGGAGGGAAAGAAGGAGGTGATGCAGAAGAGGAGCGCCTCAGTTGGACACAGTTTATTTGGACACGTTGCAAGTGGACACCGTTCATTTGGACACCGAAAATTGTACACCATTCACTTGGAAACCGTGCACTTGGACATCGTGCACTGGACACCGTGCAGTTGGACACCGTTAACTTGCACACCGTGCAGTTGGACACAGAAAAATGCACACCGTTTATTTCGACACGGAAAGACATGAAAAAAAGCGTTTTCCACCCCCTCCTTCGGTGTGTGTATGTGCGTGTGTGTGCGCGCGCAAACAAACTATGTCCATCTTTCCGTGTCCAACTGCACAGTTTGCATTTTTCTGTGTCCAAGTTAACGGTGTGCATTTTTTTGTGTCCAACTGCACGGTGTGCAAATTAACGGTGTCCAACTGCACGGTGTCTAAGTGAACAGTGTCCATTTGAGCGGTGTCCAATTTTCGGTGTCCAAATGAACGGTGTCCATTTGCAACGTGTCCAATTGAACTGTGTCCAAGTGATATACACCCATGCAGAAGAAGGTGAAGCTGGCAGGAAGGACAGAGAGGATTGAGGATGATTGTACCAGGAAGGAAAGAGCTATACAATGGAGGTTGGAAGAGATGGCGAGAGAGGAAAGAAGAAAGGGCAGGAGAGCGTGGGTAAGATATGCAAGAATATGGGTAGAAGGAAAATGGTGGAGATGGGATGAGGAGAGACAGATATTGATGGATGGCAAGGGGGAAGAATGGGGTAAGGGAAGAGAAGGAGAGGAGGCTAGAACGGGAAAGTAGAAAAGGAAGATAGAGGGGAAGAGAAGAAGAGGGAGGTTGGTGGAGAGAGGAGACAAGATAGGAAGAAGAAGGTATTAAGATAGGTTTTTGGAATGTAGTAGGGGTACTGGGAAAGGATGAGGTGTTCTGGAAAAGGACGAAGGAATGGGATGTGATGGGGCTGGTGGAGACGTGGCTGGAAGAGAAAGATTGGGAGAAGGTAAAAGGAAGAGTACCAGAAGGATATAGCTGGAGAATGCAAGGGGCAAGGCGAGAGAGCAAAAGAGGAAGGGCAATAGGAGGCATACTGATGGGAGTGAGGGAGGGATTGGAGGGAGAAAAGGAATGGTGGGAGGAGGAGGGACTGATGGTCAGAGAAGTAAGATGGAAGGGGGAAAATTGGATGATTGGAACGGTATATATTAGGAGCGGGATTGGAGGAATTATAAGAAAATTGGCGGAGAAAAAAGAGGAAAGAGGGGAGGTCAAGGGGTGGGTA
Source organism: Ooceraea biroi (assembly GCF_003672135.1). Lineage (NCBI taxonomy): Eukaryota > Metazoa > Arthropoda > Insecta > Hymenoptera > Formicidae > Ooceraea > Ooceraea biroi. The sequence continues at coordinate 11,468,858 of NC_039507.1, forward strand.
GTAGGAGGAGACTTTAACGCGAGAATAGGAGAGAGGGGAGGATTGGAGGAAGGAGAGGAGGGGAGTGGGAGAAGGTCGAAGGATAAGAGGATAAATAGACAAGGAAAGGAACTAGTTAGATGGGTGGGAGAGGAAGGGTGGGGAATTATGAATGGGGCTAAAGAAGGAGACAAGGAGGGGGAGATGACATTTGTGGTAGAGAGAGGAGAGTTGGTGATAGACTACGTGTTGGGGGATGGAGCGGCATGGGAGAGAGGAGAGAGAATGGAAGTGGGGGAAGAGGTGGAGTCAGACCATCAAGCATTGACGGTGTGGATGGGCAGGGGGAGGGAGGAAGAGGAAAGTGAAAAGGATGGGGTGAGAGAGGAATGGATAAAAAAATGGATTGGTCGGAGGGAGCGAGAGAGGAAGTTAGGACGAGAACGGAGGGGATAGAGTTGGGAGGGGGAAGTGTAGAAGAGGAGTGGAAAAAGCTGGTAGTAAGGATAAAAAAGGAGAGTATTGTGAAGAGGAGGAGGGAGAGGAGAGAGAGAGGGGGTTGGTGGGACAGGGAATGTAAGAGGATGAAAAGGAAGGTGAGAAAAATGTTAAAGAGATGGAGGAAAGGTGAGTGTAGTGTAGATGAATATAGGAGGGAAAGGAACGAATATAAGGATTTGTGCGAGAGGAAAAAAGAAGAGAAGAGGAAGGAGTTGATGAGAGAGGCGAGAGAAGCGAAAACGCAAGAGCAAGTATGGAAAGTAATAAATAAAGAAAGGAGAAAGAGGAGAGAGATAAATAGTAAGATAGGGGTGGAGGAATGGGATAGATATTTCAGGAAATTATTAGATGCGTCGGGAGTGAGGATAAGGAGAGAGAGGGAGGGATATATGGTAAGGGAGGTAGGGGGAAGGAAGGGAGATGAAGAAAGTGAAGAGGGGGAACTGAGGTTGAAGGAGGTAGAGGCGGCGATAAGAAAGATGAAGAAAGGAAAGGCGGCAGGAGGAGATGGAATACAGAATGAGGTATGGATATGGGGAGGGAAAGGGTTAAGAAGGGCGCTAGGGGAAATATGCAGGAGAGTATGGAGAGGGGAAGGATTTCCAGAGGAGTGGAGAGAAGGAGTGATAATACCGATCGCGAAAAAAGTGGTGCAAGAAAAGTGGAAGAGCATAGAGGGATAACTTTGATGTCGACGGCGTACAAGGTATATGCGATGGTGTTGGAGAGTAGATTGAGGAAGGAGGTAAAAGGGAGGGGGGTAATACCAGATGCACAAGCGGGTTTTAGAGAGGGTAGGGGAGTGATGGATAACATCTACGTGTTAAATTATCTGGTAGGAAGGGAGCTAGAGCGAGGAAAGGAAGTAATAGCAGCGTTCGTAGATTTTAGGGCAGCGTTCGACTCAGTGGACAGAGAGATATTGAGGGAAAGAATGGTAGAAGAAGGGATAAGCAGGAGATTGAGGGATAGGATTATGGAAATATACGAGGAGGGTATGAGATGGTTGCTAAGAAAGTTGGAGAATTACGCGGGAAAGAGGGGTTTAGAAGTGAATGTTGTGAAGACAAAGATGGTGAGGTTTAAGAGGGGCGGAGGGAGAAGAAGAATAGTGAAATGGTGGTGGAAGGGGAGAGAGATAGAGGAAGTGAAAGAAGTTAAGTACCTGGAATATAAGTTTAAGAGGAACGGAGGACAAGAGGCACAGGTGGAGGATAGGGTGAAGAAAGCGATGGGAGTGATGGGTCAGGTATGGGGGATAGGGAAGAGGAGATTTGTGGTGGGACTAGAGGAGGAGGATGAAGCTGTTTGACTGGTTGGTGGGAAGCGTGATAGCATACGGAGCGGAGGTATGGGGGTGGAAAGAATGGGAGAAGGTGGAGAGGGTACAGGAGAAATATATGAGGTGGGTCTTGGGAGTGGAGGGGAGGACACCGGGATATATGTGTAGAATGGCAAGAAGATTGTTTTAGGTTTGGAAACGCGACGTTGTAATTTTAGTTTTGTTTTAATAGCGCGGTGATCGCGTTCAGTTTGATATGCGGTTGACGATTTATGTTACTTTGTTTCCGCGGGCGACCACGCAGCGGCGTGAGCAGCGCGAAGGGAGTCGAGATCTGGCAACGAGCGAGTCAAGACGTGTTACGCGCAAGCCAGTTGTTACATTACGTTCTTCTATTTTATTGTACCGTATCTCAGTAAATTCTTGTGTGGATCATCAAGGATTCTTGTCATCTTTATTCCACTTTCGATAACATCCCACATATGGTAAGGGAGGAGGGAAAAAGAGAAAAGATGAGAACAAGGATGGGAAGAAGGGCAATGGGGTATGAGGAGAGGTTGGAAACAGGAAGTGGGAGCATATGGGCAAGGAGATGCTGGGAAGAGATAAAAGGAAGGGAGGGAGTGAAAGGATCGAGGTGGGAGGAAGAGAGAAAGGACTTTTATAAAGAAAGAGGGGTAGCGGTGGAATGGGTCAAGAGGAGAAGAGAGGAGGGAAGGGAGATAAGGGGTGAGATAGAGGAAAGAGATAAAGAGGTGCAACAGCAGGAAAGATTTGAGAGAGTGCAGAAATCGAGATGGAATAAATGGTATAAGGAGATAGGGAAGATAGGGTTACCGAGATATTTGAGGGAGGGAAGAAAGGAGGAGAGAATGATAAGGATAGCGAGATTTAGATTAGGAAATGAGATGAGAGAGGGGAGGTTTTGGGAGGGGGAGGAGAAAAGAAGATGCAGGATATGTGAAGGGGAGGAGGAATCATGGAGCATGTGGTGGAGTGTGTATGGGTGGGGGTGAGATGGGGGAAGAGAGGGATAAGGGGAATTTTGAAGGATGATGGGAGGGGAGACGGATGGATGAAGCGGCTGCAGGAGAGAAGAAGGAGGTGGAGGGAAGGAGGGGGGGAGACGGACGGAGACGGACGGACTGAGGTGTGTGTGAGAGAGTGAAGGGATGGAGGAGAGGAGTTTGGAGAGCGGCGGAGGCGAAGGGCGGAGAGAGAGAGAGAGTGCGGCGTGCGTTAGGGCGGAGAGGAGAGGAAGAGAGAGCGTGCGGCGTGCGTATAGAGGCGATTAGGTTAAGGCTAAAGTTGTAAAGGGAACAGGAATCCTTTTGTACCCCGTAAGGGCAAAAATATATGTTTATTATTATAATACAATGACATAATAAAAATGTCGTCTGTGAAGCTGGCACGACGTTCTACCAATATCGAAAAAATATTAAAAGTTCTAATAGCACTTTTCATAGTTCTACAGTTCTTGATAAAAATTAAAAGAGTTTAGCATTCCTTCTATTGAAAAATCAAAATTGAAAAAATGTGCTAACTTCGTGAATCTAGCACGACACTCTCCCCTCTAAAGTACTAAAACGTGTGGAAAATTATTTTTGACTATAGTTCCCGATAGTTCTAACCAAGATTCACACATATATACAATTTCAGACCGATATTCCACCAATTAACAATTTTTGAATAATTTGTTATATCTGCGTTCAGCACGACACTTAGTGAAAATGCGTCGTGATGATGATTTTCAGCAGTTCTAACGATAGTTAACTCTTCTTGAAAGTAATTCTATGCATAGAACTCTTGCAGAACTGTCGAGAACTATCGTTAGAACTGCTGAAAATCATCAGCACGACGCATTTTCACTAAGTGTCGTTGAACGCAGATATAATAAATTATCAAAATTGTTAATTGGTGGATATGTGTGAATCTCGGTTAGAACTATTGGGAACTATAGTTAAAAATAAT
>NC_039507.1:12074777-12077277 GCF_003672135.1 Ooceraea biroi
ACAATCATAACTATTGTATATATAAATATAAATTAAATAATATTAATTTATTAGCAATACATAATCACTATAGACTATACATAATACTCAATCACAATAAACTATATAAACTAGATAATTCTCATATTATTAACAAGCACAATATATTTTTCGCCAGTATTGAAAAAAAGAGAAAATTCTTAATAAGTAATATAATTAATTGTAATCACTAATAAATAACAAATCCCTTTTTTGGAGAGGTTCTTATGTGATTTTGATCATATAATTCTGTCATGCATAGACAGATTTATTCTGAAGAAGAAACACGAGCATGTTTACATTTTCAGGAGACAAGCAATTTCGTTTTGAAGTAACAATATTCCCAGCTGTAGAGAAAGTACGCTCTGCACTAGCTGATGTCGCAGGAATACATAAATACTTCTTAGCTAAAATGGCCAATGCCGGAAATTTATCAGCTCTCGTTTTCCACCACTCTAAATGATCTAAATCAAATCTTAGTTGTGGCTCCGTAAGATAAGCTTGAAGTTGAGATTCTATATCATTTAGACAACGTACTGGCTGATAAAATAAAAACTCTAAAGCAGTTTTGTGTACAGCTTTTCTTGGGTCATCTTCTGCATTAGATGTTGTGTTTACTGGTTCTGCATCCAAAAGAGTGCGGACATGTTCTTGTACTTTTTGTATCGTCTCAGTCAATTCGTCTTCTAAATTCTTGGATCGAGGATCAAGGAATGAGGCAGTAAGACGTGCACTTACATTGGAGAAGTTTTCCCATTCAGTGAGTTTAAAATGGTTCCCCAATTCTGTGGAGACAAATATTTTAAACGTAGTTGCTGAATCTGAATCTTCAGGAATTGGTTGCATATGATGGCGGACTATCTTCCAAATTAACGGACGTACTATAGAAGCAGGAGAGTAGTTGTCTCCACAAAAAACAGTTGTGGCCATTTGCAGTGGTCTCAATAGATTTACTAATTCTTCCATTTGTACCCATTGCACTTCTGTAATTTCAAGTTTTCTAGCTACAATGGAAGTAGTTACATTCCTATCAGTCAAAACATTTGATATGGGTAAACGGTTTGCAATAAGTCTTTCCAACATCTCAAGTGTGGAATTCCATCTCGTCTTGACACTCTGAATTAATTTTGAGGACTTTATATTTAGTTGTGCTTGCTTTGATTGCCAATCTGTGGTAGTTACATTTGAATGGCGAAAATGTCCCACTAATTTTCCAGCCTTCTGACAAATCTCTTGTATATCTTGATGACATGCTAAAGCTTCATTTACAACGAGCTGCATAGTATGAGCTGCACAAGTAAGACCGTCTTGCTCTTGAATTTCAGTCATATCGCGCACTGCATTCACAACATTAACCGCATTGTCAGTCACTACTGCTAATACTTTTTCAGAAATTTCCCATTTCCTTAAAATTTTGCCCATAGCATCAGAAAGATTGACCGCTGTGTGTCGCTCTATCATCAGCTGAGTCGAAAGGGTATACGAGAGGTTTCCAATTATTACCTATTAAATGTACTGTCATGGTAAGGTATGAGTTTTGCGCTAGTGATGTCCAACAGTCAGAAGTGCATGCCACAATAGATACATCTCTTAATTCTTCACGAATTTTGTTCTTAACTTCAGTATACAAATTATTTAATCTTTTTTTTAAAGTATCCTCTTTGCACATTTTATAATTAGGTTCAATGACAGACATAAAATTAACAAAACCAGGAGATGATACAAATGATAGAGGAAGTTGTGTCGTAGCAATCATCTTCGTTAAACTTTGATTAATGATTTCTGATCTTTCGGTACTGCATGAACGTCCATTTTTGCTTGTAGAGAATCGATGACGCTTCCTACGATTTTGTGATGAAACTTCTTTATTCGACGATAGAGTGGCTGAAGATGATGATAATATTGAAGAATTTGATATTATGAGATTCTCCTCCGATTGTCTGACTTCATCTGTATTAACTATATTATCCGTATTATCTGAATTCTCATCCATAACCATATCCTCATCGTGAGATAGTCTAAAAATGAAAATAGTGATTTAATGATCTGAAACTAATTTTACTGTGTTATCAAAATTATTTTCTGGTTTATTTTATGAGTTTGTCAAAACATTAAAGCATTTTGATATTTTAACAAACTAATGAAATAAATCAGCACATTATTTTGATAATCCAACAAAATTATTTTTAGATCTGTTTCTGTTATAAATTTTTGATGATGAGGACTGTAGAAAACTGTTATTAATATATTAATATTTACTATTTATTATTTATTATTTATTTTTTATGATATATATTTATTTATTTATTAACTTACTTCCTTTTTTGAGGGGACAAGCCATGAATTTTTTGTAAATGATTACCAATTGCGCCAGTTGAACCACCAACACAACTTAATTCATTATTTATATCATCACTACATATATTGCAGTATGCTTTATCATCCTTTTTTTCGGCATATTGCCATACCCAACTTTTTCCCT
>NC_039507.1:12082277-12092977 GCF_003672135.1 Ooceraea biroi
TTATCTTGTTTAAACATAGAAATTCGTATTTGTGGGTATTTTGTGCAGTACTACACAACTCGTGAAAATCGCGGATATTATATTGGACAATCATGAACATCATAATATAATTATGTTTGTACGTAAAATTGATGCTGACAGTGAAATAGGTCAGATAGCACACACATACCTGGCTGTAAAACCGTGAAAAATGAACTTGCCTTTTATCGTACTGAATCTATGAGGTGAAAAAAGTGACTTTGTGTAAGGAATATGTTATGCAAAAGAATATTTAGTTGGTAAGGAACGATGTTGGTGTATGGTTTTTGGCTGGTATCGTTGTCGAGAGTGAAGGCGAGGACGATCAGTTTTTGTTTTGAGGAGAGCGAAGCGTGAATCAAGCACCCCGAATCGTGAGAGGCAAGGGGACTCACGTGAATCAAGCACCTCGTACGTTTCACTGTCAGCATCAATTTTACGTATAAACATAATTATATTATGATGTTCATGATTTTCCAATATAATATCCACGATTTTCACGAGTTGTGTAGTACTGCACAAAATACCCACAAATACGAATTTCTATGTTTAAACAAGATAACGACCACGTTAAACATGTCCGTTTAGGCTGAAAACAGCTTAATTAGTGTTTTATGTATTAAGAAATTGTTTCTGATAATTTACATTAAAATCCAGAGAGGGCCGAAATCGTGGCTTATCGGGCCTCCTCCTTTGTTAAGAGTAGGAAGTAAGTTTTTTTTAAATCAAATCTTACAGTTATTGTATATTAATATGATTGTTTTTCATGTTTGAATGATTTAAATTGTTTTATTCAGATCTATAACAAATGTGAGTTCCAGACATATAAATGAGTCAATAGAAAAGTTAGGTGAGTTTATATCTAGTAGAGTTAATAATATTATTGTATTCATATTGTATTATTTAGAAACTATTGTGTTGATTGTTATCTTAAACATATTTTTAATTACAGACTTCTCAAATACATCGCAAAATCGGAGCCTATCTTATAACGAAGATAATATAATTAATAAACCAATTTCAAAGACTGTAAATGCAGTGGCTTCTACAAGTTTACCTTCTGCATCTTATTCTTCTGCAACAGAAAAGATAGGTCAGTTTATATTTAGTAGATAGTTCATAATGTACCTGGCTTTATAAATCCGAACTTACAAGTCTAACAATTATAGCTCAATCTTCAAAATTATGCAACCTTTTATGTATTTATTCTCTTCATTCTTTTTTTTCTTCAGAATCATTTGATAGTGATGATGATTTTCCTTTATCGCATTGTCCAGATGTATTAGGAAATTACAACACTGAATTTTCTTTGTTAGAACATTCACCAACAGTTTTAAAAAATCGCAAACTAGTTTCTCCACTAGCACATTCAAAATCGTCATGTAAAAGAAAAATTTTATCCGAGTTAAATGAAGAATCTCTCGACTCTTCGTCGCCTAAATTACCACAATTACCCAAACGATTAACGAAAAAAACAAAAGGCACATCTTCAGAAGATAGAATGGAAGAATCTTTTTTAAAATTAACATCAGTAGTCTCATCTCATTTGGAAAACAAAACTCCAAATATATTATATGATATAACAAATGAAGATGACATTTTTGCCAAAGCAGTTGCATGTCAACTGAAAAAAATAATGGAACCTGTAAGGTCTCGCATGAAAGGTCAGATTATGAAGATATTATATGATCTGTGAGAGAAAAATTTTATTTTATAGATATAAACATTTTTTATAACACAGAAGCAATGCATGTATTTATGGTAATTTTAATTTTATAATCATTAACTTAAATTTAAGATATATAATTTGTGATACAACAATTTTATTTTATAGTTATAAAACAGTTTTTATAACGCAAAGGCAATACATGTATTTATGATAATTTTAATTTTATAATCATTAACTTAAATGTAAGATATATAATCTGTGATACAAAAATTTTATTTTATAGGTATAAAACTATTACAATAATTACATTCTTAAAGATGTAATTATATATTAATATATATAAAAGAACGTTTATTCAGCCACTTTTATTTTTACTGTCAAATTATCGACCAGTAGTTCATGTGCTGGTCTAAGCGAGATGATTGCAGTCTATCTTTCAATCTCGTTCGGCTATTCGTTCATTTATATATAGAAAGTGGTCATTCCTTCCGCGGACCAGTCACATAATTAATGCGACGCGTTAATGATACGCGAATAGCGACGAGATAATACCCCACATAATTGGTTCTTAAAATAGCGTTCGGGACCAGTAAGTAATAAAATAGTTTCTTTCTTATTCTACTTTCTTAAAAGTTGTTTCGTAAATACTTCACACCTCGAATTCGTTTTATATACATTGCTTTGTATCATTACATAACCGAGTCATTTAAGCAAAAGTTGCATATTTAATTTTATTTTGTTATATGTTTATAATATGTAATATATCAAATAAAATATATATATATCAAACAGGTTTATGGTATATCTGTGGTATATCCCCTATGAATGTACTCCATTTACCATGGTACTTCACCTTATGGTGATGACAAATATTCGGATAGGATATTTCTTAAAACATAAGCTTCTCTTACCGCTCTATGTATATTAGTACGTCGTAAATTATTTATATTATTCAGATAAATCTCCATGCACTCTGTATAACGTCCTGTGTTGTCTTCAGTGTCTATATAATTTAAAGGACAGTAAGTATTTTCGTTTGTTACGCCATTGTTTTCAATCATTAGAAAATTATGCAAATTTATTGCAGCCATTATTATTGCATCTACATGATCTGGTTTTAAACATATACTCCTTCTAAAAATTCTCCATCTTGAGACCAGAATACCAAAAGTATTCTCAATAATGCGTCTAGCTCTTGATAACCAATAATTAAAAATAGACTTTTTTTTATTCAAACACTGTCCAGGGTAAGGTCGCATTATTTGTTTTGATAGAGGAAATGCCTCATCAGCCACAAAGTAATAAGGCATTTCTATATCTGATAAAAGTAACTTACAATTTTCTACGGGTATATTAAGATCGTTACTGTTTAAACACTTTCCAAATTCTGACTGTGCAAATATTCCACCATCACTTGCGCTACCATATGCAGCACCACAGTCTACTATAGTAAATTTATATTGATAATCACATACAGCTAATAATACAATACTATAGCTTTTTTTGTAATTAAAATATAAGCTACCAGAATTTGGAGGTGCTTTGATAACAAAATGCTTGTCGTCAATCGCGCCAATGCAGTTGGGAAAATTCCAATGATTCCAAAATCCAGCAGCTATTTTCTTCCAGTCTTCTTCTTTAGGTGGCTTTAAATAGATGGGATTTAAAACTCGTATTGTCACTCTGTATGTTTCTTTAATAATATTATATACAGTGGATTCACTTATTCGATGTGCAAATGCAATCGAAGCTACTTGATCTCCTGTTGCAAGGAATCTGAAGGAAAATAAAATTATTAACGAAAATAATACAAAAATAAAATTTTTTAAAATAAACGAATAAATAAATAAAATTATAAGTTAAAATTAATCTATAGGAATTAAAAGCACTTTTATATGTACCTAAGCATAATAAAAAGTCGTTGTTCTGCTGATAATGCTCTCCAATTTCTTTTCTCTAGATGAGGTCGCAATATATCTAATAATTTATTAAAAGTAAGTAAATCCATCCTTGTGTACTTAAAAAACATTTTCGTATCTTCTTTTAATTCTTGACAAAGATGTTGAAAATCACCATATAGCGGTCGATTGATATATATATAGGTCGTACCCAAAGTCGTTTCTTCTTAACTTGTTTACGTTTTTGCAAAAATATATAACTTGCTGATATGATGGCGATGTAAATGTGTAATCATCCATCTTTATATCCATCTTTGATAAAATATTCGTGAGTGTTTGTAGACAACCTTGATAATTATAAATATTCATCTGGAATATGCAATATTAATTAATTACAAATGTAAATTGTAGTAATAAATTTATAGAAATATCGTTTGCTTGAATAATTTATATATTAACTTACATAATTTTAAGTGTGCGTGCGTGTGTCTTATAAAAATTTTATCCGAATATTCCACAGGTGTACAATACTCATTGAAGGACAATGTTTAATAGTTAAATTAATTTTGAGAATGATCAATCATGTATTATAATAGACTGCTACAAACTTTCGAGTCAATCCAATCTGTTTATAAATAACGTTCTTTCGCATAAAAATAAATCCTCTTTTGACTTTATGTTCAATCAATACCACTAATGTTTATCATGTTTAATGTGCCCTTATGTTTATAAACTTTTTTTTATAAAGATTTTGGTTGCATTCAGTAATACTCAGCGAAAACTCTTAGTAAGAAGTAATAGTTAGAAAACTGTTGCACCGAAAGTGTGCGAATGGCGATTATTGTTCCTCAATTCTGATTGGTCAAAACATATGCTATGCACGTCTGTGTAGATTGAAATTTTTCTTATGCTTATGTCTATGTTATATCTATGTTCTATGCATTTCGTGTGAGATAGGCCTTTACACAAGTGGACAAGGCACCGTTACACTTGTAAATCTAGTTACAACAAGAATTATTCCCATTGACCGACATCCTTTAACGGAATTTTCGGACCTCACCACCTTTCCACTGTCATTATAAAAACCTCAAGCACACCGTCAAAATCAACATAGAGACGTTCGGACAGCCAATTATTTGAGCGACCGCGACGTCTTCACCCGGAGAGGTTGAAAAAGCAGCAAAAGTGTAATTCCAGTTTATGTAGATCATAGGTTACTTGCCGACATTCGATACAGCCAATGGGCTAGCCCCCTAAATCACATGTCAAAAAAGAAGGAGGCAATTTGGCGCCCGTGTGTGGATTATCGTTCGGTTGAAACGCACAAAACATTACCCGACAGATATTCCGATCACTTCACATTTATGACTTTTCACAATATTACTGGAAAAGACTAATTTTCCACAAATGATCATTTCGAGCATACCATCAAATACCCGTTGGCCTGATGTAAACATTCCAAAACAGCAGTTACAAACACCATTTGGCTCTTTTCGAGTTTTTTGGTATATGCCTATTGGTACTTCGCAACGCAGCCCAAACATTCCAACGATTTAATCAAAATCACAAGAGTTATATAATTATGGCAGACTACGATTTCGTCTTCCCGTACATCGACGATTTTCTCGTCGCTTCTTCGTCCTTTAGAAGAAGCATCGGACAATCACTTACGAATTATATTCAGTCGATTGAGAGAATATTTTTAATTATAGTTTGTTCGAATATCTGAAAGCTATCTGATGGGCATTATCTTTTACACAATAGGAGAAGACCGTGGTCGATTTGTAACAAAAATTCAAAACATTGTTTTGTCAGTAAACCGTTCGCAAAATTTTGTTTCACATTTTTTTTTTGGAAAAACAAACCTTCAAGGTTGAGCTAACTTATTCAGATTTTTATAATGTAAGGCTATCGGGAATTCCGTCTCGAATATATTCCATTTTTTTATCATAGTGCGACGAGCGACTATCGACACCCTCTGGTAGTCATTGTAAAGGGCTGGTGTCAATGTAACAAATACTTTTAACTTATAAATTAATATCGAGTAAACATTGAAATAATGAAACGAGAACAATGAAATAAACGAACAATAAGCAATAAGAACCAAACAAAACGAAAGTCTAAAAACCAAGTGAAACATAAACAAAAATATTTAATCAGAGAGACAATTAATATGATATAAAAAGAAACATTGTTATCAGTCAGCTGAGATGTTGGCAGATTATTCCCCTTTCGGTTTTTTTCTTGGTCTTGGTTTCACCATTTTCCACCCGGACTAAATAATACCAAACAATGTATATTAAAGACATACGAAGTATGTATTAGATGTCAATTGTAACTCCCGAGGATATTACCAAACGGACCCGTTTTTCGTTTCGTTTTACAATCGACACCTTCTATGCCATTTCCGAAATTATCCTGTTATTTGCTTATATGTTTCTTTACCTAAAATATCTAACCTTACACAATAAGATAGTTCAAGGCAACTATATAATAATGGCTGTTATCATTTTGAATAAATTATAGTACCTAAGTTGTGCCACCCAAAAAGATTGTTGAGAGATATTTACTTTTGGTCGCAATTTTCCGTAAATTTGGGAAATAACGTGGGAACAACAGCAATGTTACGGATGACACATTCAGGACGGTAATGCGAAAAGTTGTCTCTTATACTTTAATGAAGGCACTTTTCGTGTTTTTTATATAAGGTGTTGGCTCCTCAAAATAGCTCTGTTACATTACAGTCATTACACTTTGACACCGGCTCCCTACAATAGTTGAAGCTTGAAAATATTTTTTTTCGTTCCTGATGAAATTATCCTTGACGTTAAAGTCTTTTGGATAAAATTGATAATCAGATGACATGAGTGGTGCAAAAGTAAGCAGAGTTATATCTGTAAGATTACTTAAAATAATACTGAACATGATCAATTTCTTGAACGGACAGTACAAATAAATGGGAAATATGTTGCGTAACGATGGACTTTTGCGGCAGATATTATTTATATAGAAAGATAAACGGAGAAGCAAGTCAAACACAACTGTCATGAAAAAAATTATTCTAAGAATCGGGCGGTTTTTTCCTGCTGGCGTTTACCATGGCAAACCCCGTTACCCAGTGAAATATTGTTCCAGCTACCTTGGAGACTTTTTAAAAGGCTTGCCGGTAAATGGAAACCTGCAGTTGGGGACCATCGATTACGTATCAACGCGGTACAAATGCACTTTTGGAGCATAGTAGGTGGATAAGTACCATACAATTCGAGGCTGACGTTTGGTGAGTATATGGATTTCAAATCTAGCAGGCGGATAGCTCACTATCTACCTATTAGAACCGACCTCCAAAGTGCAAAATAACTATCAATACTCGACTTTGAGAAACCCCAGAAATTCAAAGTCCCAGGACTTCGCAGCTTTCCTACCTAATAAGAGCGGCCAATTAACTTTTATCAGTCGTTAATCCTATCCCAAACGCTGCAGAGACGCAGCCCCATTTTTATCCGTTAACAAAGTACCTCAGGACAGCAAGGAAAGAACGATAGAATAACGACACAACCGTGGCGACCACAGGGATAGCGACTAACGAAAGAGCGTGCGTGCGAAGCTTCGAGAAGATGAAGCAGCAGCTGGCTGTTCGCAAAAGGAAACGCAACTTTACCTGGCAGCGATACGCTCTTGCCACCTCCACGCCAGGAGATGCGATTTGACGACGGACGCATCAGGAATTAGCTATGGGGCGCAGTATCCCGTATAAGCCAGCAATAACTAATTAACTACCGATTAACCGAAAAAACTAGAAAATCTGAATACCCTCTGTATGCGTTTACTTTTTCACAAGAAACCGTTCTTCTCACTAGCATCAAGACTAAGTTACAGTACCTAACGGACTAGGAATTAACCACCATTTATCAACGCAATCCCAATTTCCGACCCTTGAATTGCCGAAGGACTATCTTCTAAAGCATTTATCGAAACTGTTCCGCCCACCGCCAATCAACAAGCACGCCTCCACCCACCGCCATTTTAATTCGGCGAGAGAGTGCAGGATAAGGAATCTCGCCATTCAAACTCCGTTCAACTGCTACCTCAACTCGTCAAAGACAAATTTACGACAAGGATTACCCCTTACATCAAAAGGACAACGAGAATACAGTGGCCCGACACCTCTCAAGAATGGATGCATCCGACTTCCATCCCAATCATTAATTTCGCAGGATTTGTCAAAGCTGACAGACCCCTGGCCAGGACTCAAGAGCCTTGCCGCACTTTTCTCAACAACAACCAACACATCATTGAAGTTTCAAAGAACTTAACTTTTTCCGGTCCCAGATCGATTCAGTGCCACTTCTTAACTGTCCCGACGTTCAAACGCACGGACATCGCGACCCATTCTGCCGTACACTAAGATTTCGATCGTTAAACAAGTATTTTAGACTCCTATAAGCATTTCAATTGATTAAATAAAACCATACTCTGAGTGGCAACCTAATCCGAGTAACCGATCAGTATCCAGAATACTGGACCGACAAACGATACGTACTTACGTCTCTATTCAACCTAACGACCTTACTATTAACCGGAGGATTGGACCAGAGAGAGCATTGTGTGACTGATTCCGAGGGCGTCAAAAAAGACTCTAAAAAAAGAGTATGGCTCGTACAACGAGCCTCAATCTCCAGCAAACCAAATAGAAAACCATAACCATTCCCACACACAGATTCACGTTTCGACCACGTACACATCGACACATCAGTCGACCTGATAACTCGGAAGTTAACTGGTGTAATCCCAATCGAGACACTCAATATCGCCGCTTCATCTTAGTTGATTACTGACAAGCCTTAGAATTCGCATGAAACATGGCCCGGTGAAGGTCCATCTGCCGCGAGATTGAAAAAAGAACAATCGGATCACCAAGCAGAAACAGTCGCTAAAGCTTCTTTTCATCCATTTGGATTCTCGCTTGGACAACCAAAATCATCACGACAGTAATCCAAGACTAAATCAGATCATGTTCGATACAAGCAGACAGCTCTATTTAAAACGACAAGAACTCGCTAATATCAAGAACAAGGTGAGTAAATTATGGAGGAAAGATTAGAATTCCAGCGTAAAACCACCGAGCGCACCTAAAATCTCATCCACCGGCTATAACAAAAAAGGAATTTCTTTCTAGTGCGTATACTGGATGGACATGCCAGCCACACATTAAAACCCTACACCAAGAGTAGAGGTCGAAGTGAAACAAATCAGACAAATTCTAAACCAGGAGACGTGTGGACAAGAGACTAAAAAAAAATCAGTAACTATTAATTCCTTGTATGATTAAGCGGTTCCCTAGTCTATCGAATCATGTTAAGCGTATAAAAAAGATAGACAAACTTAAAAGCTTCGTTCCAGCAAGAATATCTATATGGGACAACTTCTTCGAAATTCTTTACACACGAAGGACTTGCCTCACGATCCACATTTCCTTTTTGGGAAGATTTCGCGTACATATGCGGACAGTAAAGATACCCTTATAATCATTACAACAACCCGCCCAAGACATCTTCTTATAGAGCGCGCCCAAAGAGGAAGACTTTTTATTATTTAAAAGACCTTGAATTTTATACTGACCTGTTGAGCCCACGTTTATTATGATCTACCTCAACAGGCCCGCATATACAAACGACATAAGGAATTATACCTTGTCAAGGAAAGTCAAAAACTGCCATATTCATGCTGAACCCCATGCACCGCTAAAAGTCACCCTCTATTCGAGATGGAAATCTAACGATCTACTGTCTTACCTACTATGTACGACAATCAAATAAACATTCTTGTCGAGTGCCGATAATTTTATCGAGTCGAACGAGTGAAGCTCTGCTTAAAATCTTTCTGTCAAATACGACCGAAGTTTACCGTTATGAGCAAAGTCAGTCATATTTCGAGAGCCAAGGAGAGATTAAAAAGCATTAAACCGATCACCCATAAATCACGTCTTAAATATTTGCTAATCTTAATGACTTCTGACAGCCAGTTAACATTGTAAAATACCGCCGTCTTCACCCAGTTCACAGCGACGACCTCAAAGCAAGTACTAAGGTCTATCAGGGACGAGACACAGAAGATCTATACGAGCCGACGACCACGCGCAGATAAATTGTCGGAGCGAGATAGAGAAAGAGTATTAATCGTATATTGTGGCTTAAGATTTTTGGTGATTACATCTTCGAAGTTCAATATATAAGACCATTAGATTAATTATCTGTCTAATCGCGCTTCTCCCAGAGGGACCGCCTATTAAGAGTAGGTATTCCATTTTGTGACAATGATATTTAAATTGTACATCTCTTTTTGGTACTACACGTATACATGCTTACTTTAATAGTCCCATGAATGTTTTCTTAAAATCATACAGATGCGGTGTTAAAATAACCTATACTCCGGCTGATTCCTATTCTTGTTACAAAACCTTTTCTCTGTTCCCCGAAGGCGCGAGTTTTCGCCTTAGATTATTCAGTTAAGGCTAAAGAGCACTCTAGATTTTGCATATGCGCATAAACAGATGTGCATATATGGTATCTATTTGATTGGTCTATATATGCATTGGCTGTCAATATACAGGTAAAATAACCTTGCTGTATACCAAGATCAAAGTATCCTGGATATGACATCTCTCTTGTGATTATATAATTAATATGTGCGCTTATCCAAAATGGTCTATCTGTAGTTTTCTGTCTCGTTACTGTTTATAAAACCACAAAACGATACAGTTCTTCCCGGAAACTCCGAACACACAACAATGCATTATTATAAATCATAGTGACGCGAAGATTAAAGTCTCCCCGAATAATCAATATTAAACAAAACAAAAAAAAATAGCTATCATGTCCAAGCCATTACGTTGAGCTTTCCATTAGCCCATCCAAATCACACTGCGTGACTAAAACGCGTAACAATTATATCTCTTATGCCCCGGCAGGATGTTTATGCTAAGTTGTGTTTATAATACACTATGAATGGACCTCTACATATACCCGAAAGAACAAGGGGATCATATGTAGAGGGGTCTGCGTAAAGAAACTTAAAATAAGAACCAAAAACTTCTAACTTATCGACCCATACCGTTA
>NC_039507.1:14897521-14936194 GCF_003672135.1 Ooceraea biroi
AAAACTATGTATTATAATTTATACAGTTTTATAGAAATTAATACTTTATTTTGTGTATATTGTGAAAAAAAGACACTAACACGAACAAATGAATTCTTTTTCAACTCCTATCTAGGAATTTATGCATCTACCTTCAACACTTACAATCATGTACAACGACGTCTTTTTCAGAATTGTTTGTAGTTGTTTCGTTTCGTTTGTAGTTGATAGACATTTAGTAGAGATTTCAATCATAAACATAAAAAAATTCATCGAGCTCGGTGGAAAACAAAGTTCACAAACATTTTGTAATAGCAACAGTGATATCAACAATGTATTATCACAGCGTGTACAAGTATCTTTACTTACTACTACTTACACGATATCAGTATGACCTCTTATGTAAATTTAGAATGTTGCATTCCATTGCAGAAAGATATAATAACCGTGAGTATCAGAAATATCTAAAAATGTTGTATATCTGATATCTAAAGAACTATAGATATTTAGAGTCACTGTGAAGCGTAGAGACGAAAAAGCGTACGCGATGGATAGGGCGAAGTAGAAATGTTCCATAGTCGGGCCTGTATACCTCGACTATTTTTTCTGGAGAACATCAAAAAACAAAGTCTATAGCCATGTTATAACAAGAAAAGCAGTGTGAAACAGCTTTTCTTTTTTCTTAAGAGTTCTTTCAATGTTCGACTACAAAAATGTATACACATAAACGATCGCCATTTTCAACATCTGTAAAATAAACTTATCAGGCATCAGGTGTATGCGAAATGTTTTGTACGTTACTTTTAACAAACGTTTTGATTTCGGATCATTTAAAGTTTTTAATATTATATGGAACATTGAATTCATTTTGATCTTAGTTAACGCATAAAAATGTATAATGCAATTAAAAAACTACCGATTATATTGAAATCTTAAAAAAAGTATCTCCAAAGAAAAGTTTTGGTGAGATCACAATATTTGTCTCTTCAATCTCTATAATTTCATTGTCACGTATTTTATTTGAGAAAGGAAAGAGATATTTTAAGAGTTAATGTTAGGTAACATTCTGTATAATACGTACAACTTTTCGAAACTATTACAACACTTAAATTCGGAAGCCATAATTACTTGTTACAGATATTACATAATTAATTAATACCTGGAAGAATCGAAAAAGACGAAACGAAATTGGACACCATTTTACATTAAACGATGATTGTTGGCGTGCTACTGTCATGTGCAGTTATTGCATTTTTATATTATTACGTTATCCATCTTGCAAGGTTCAGACGGCTTGTCAATCTTATTCCGGGACCACGAATGTTGCCAATTGTCGGTGATATTTTCAAAGTACTACTTAATTCTTCACAAGGCAAGTAAAAGTTTCTATACGTTTTTAATCTGACAACAAATTATTTATCAGTGTAATATATAATAGATAGTTGAGTGGACGTATTTGTCTAATGCTTCGGCAGTAACAGTACTTTTTGAATTCAGCCTCTCAGCAGTTGAACTGCACTCCATAAATTTCTGAATTTACATACACTTGAGCACTAAAATCATATGCTTGGTGTCATATGGGTTTATTATTTTCGATTTCTAAAATTTGTATTCTTAATATTCTAGAAGCTATGTGGAACCTTTTTGCGGTACGCTCTAAAATATATCGTCGAATTTATAAAGGTTGGTACTTCATCCTCAGTTACGTCGTCATTCTGAATCCGCACGACATGCAGGTAAAGTAAATAAATTGTAGATTGATGCTGTTTGTTATATAAAATCTTTCGGATACCAAAACTACTCTTCGTATCAATGCTCATAAATAAGAATTGTATGAACGATTC
The DNA here is from genome assembly GCF_003672135.1 of Ooceraea biroi. NCBI lineage: Eukaryota > Metazoa > Arthropoda > Insecta > Hymenoptera > Formicidae > Ooceraea > Ooceraea biroi. Next base: position 14,899,345 of record NC_039507.1, read on the forward strand.
AATGTTTGCTGAAGTACAAATTTTCTAAAGAACTTATTGCAGAACTCGTACCCTATATTTTACTATTTGAATCTCGCTCTGTTTCATGAAAATCATTATTTAATCTGGGTTCTGGTTTTAGACGATATTGAACAGTACGAAATATATCACGAAAGGTACAGGGTACAAATTACTTTATCCATGGTTAAGAAACGGTCTCCTCATTAGTAAAGGTACCGCAATAGACCTAAAACTATTTTTCGGATCTACTGTATAAATATATATACATACACATGTACACACACAAACTTCTTCTTAATAATTTATGCAAAAATATATTTTGTATTATTGAATGCTCATGTGGCTCACATGCGGTGTGTGTTTGTATTTCTATATATTTACTATACTATCTTAAAAAACAGATTTATGAAAAAGTAAATATTTTATATATACGTGTACATTTAATAATAATGAACTTTAATAATTGGATGAATTTGTTATTGATATTCTATTTGGTATTGATATAAATATCGCTTAAATATTTCAAATGTCATCTTATTTTTATTTCAGGAGCAAAATGGCAAGAAAGGCGAAAGATACTAACGCCTGCGTTCCATTTTAATATAATAAAACAATTTTTTGATACTATGGTTGTGGAAAGCAATCGTATGACAAAATCGTTGAAAGATATGGAAGATTCGACTGTTCAGGATTTACAGTCTTTTATTAGCTACTACACTTTGAATATAATATGTGGTAAAAACAAAATATCTATAATTCTAGAAAAAGAAAGAAAAGGGTCTGCCTTGATCTCTAATTATACATTTGTTAGGAAAAAGAATTTTCTTCAGAAAGTATTCAATGAAGCGTTTGTGTTTTATCATATGTAAACAGTACTGGACTCTAACATTGTTAATAACGTATAATATATTATACATATATTAAATTAATGAATTAAACTAAAAAACTGTTTAACTCATAAATTTACAGAAACTTCCATGGGTACTTCCTTGCAAAACATGGACGCGGCTGAACAAGAACGCTATCGCAAGGCACTCCGTGTTTTAGCTGAAATATTACTTCACAAGTAATTGTGGAATTAATAGTAAACTTAAAAAACAAATTTATTCTAACATACCGATACATACGTAATAAAAATTATAGCAAAGTGGACGGAAACTTTTAGTGATATAATTTAATAGCTATAAAACACTTAAACAAAAAGTTTATATATTTCTTTTTATATGTATTTCATATATATCTCTCATGATTATATTTTGCGTATAGAAGTGTACGTCTGTGGTATAGGAGTGATGTACTATTCTGGTTCTCGTCAAAATATAAAGAACAAGTTAAATGTTTGAAAATACTACACGGTTTTACGGAAAAAGTGAGTATAAATATTATTACATAAAATTGTGAGAGTTCTTGAGTAAATTACACAATTATTTCCAGCAAGATTTTAAAAACTTTATATAAGTAACATAATATATTGATAATAATGTAGTGATTTATCGATCAAGATGAATCGCTAGACGAGATGATTGCCAGATTTAATCGATGAATCACTATCAATATTAGCAATTTTAATACTTTGCTGGTGAAGTACTAATAATCTATACACTGAGAAAAATTTTCATCGGATAAACCGATTACATAGTACCAAACGGATATATCCGATTAAAGTGCATAAAAGACAAAGGAAAATGATCGGACATATCCGATGAAGATAATCGGAAAACAAAATTAACAATCGGAAAACTATTTAATCGGTTTATCCGATGAAAATTTTTCTCAGTGTAGTAACATAATATATGTATGTTTAAATGAAAATTTCAATGTTGCCGATAACCTCCTAACGAGCGATGAATAACGAACGCATTTTTACAACAGATCATTTGTTGCAGATTATTGCAGAAAGAAAACGATATCACGAATCAACTGGTGGACGATATCTAAATTTTGAAAATGAGGCAGAAGATAATGATATGATAGGAAGTAAGTACATAGAATAAACGCAATATTTCCGTTATTGTATTAGTTATTGTATTAATAGAAGTTTTGATTAAAGCTCAATCCATTTGTCCAACTTGTTTAAGGTCGAAAGAAGCGGCTTGCCATGTTGGATCTCATGATAGCAGCATCCAATAATAACCAAATGAGCGATTCGGACATCAGAGAAGAAGTTGACACCTTCGTGTTTGAAGTAAACTCTTTCACCTCATTTCCATTTTTCAGAAAATACTACAAGACGTGCGGAAAAAATTGAATATCCGAGTAAAATAAGCAAGAATTGTCATAACTACAATATATCTCAATTGTCTCACTACGTTTAAAAAACTCATTTCCTTAGAAAATAGTAATTGCTTTTTAATTTTTTTAAAAACACGATGCAAAAAAGTTCTACATGAAGTTCTCTAAACAGACAGATGTAATACACGCGGATTCCAAATTCATATATTGGGTCGTCCGGAAAGTTCGTGCCGATTTTTAATAGATGGCGTTGGAACATGTCTGAATATATCAATGTTATTGAAAACATACGATTTATATACATATGCTTAAAGGTGACATTTCAACGCATCTTTAGGAAAAAAGTTGTTTGAGATAAATTGATTCGTGTCAGTTTTGTACTCTTTTGAAGATGGAAGAAAACAAAGAACATTTTAGACACTTGATGCTTTTCTATTACCGGAAAGGCAAAAATGCCTCACAAGCAACAAATTCGATATGTTCTGTTTACGGAGAAGGCGCTTTAGCTGAAAGAACCGTACGTAAGTGGTTCGCTAAGTTTAGAGCTGGTGATTTTAACCTTAAAGACCAAGAACGCTCGGGCAGACCCTCTACTACTGATGATGACCAAATCAAGACACTGATCGAGAATAACCCGCGTTACACGACACGTGAATTAGCAGAGATACTGAAAATATCGAAAACCACTGTCCACGATCATGTAGTGAAGCTTGGTTACGTAAGTCGCTATGATGTATGGGTTCCGCATAATTTGGCCGAAAAAAATTTAATGGATCGCATTTCCATCTGCGACTCGCTGTACAAGCGCAACGAAAACATACCATTTTTGAAGCAATTAGTGACGGGTGACGAAAAATGGATGATTTACAACAATGTAGAACGAAAAAGATCCTGGGGTAAGAGAAATGAACCAGCATTAACCACTCCGAAAGCTGACCTTCGTCCAAAAAAAGTCATGCTCTGTGTCTGGTGGGATTGGAAAGGAATCCTATATTATGAGCTCCTACCACACGACCAAACGATAAATGCAGATAAGTACTGCTCGCAACTGGACGAATTAAAGACAGCGATTCAGGAAAAACGTCCAGAATTAGCTAATAGGAAGGGCGTCGTGTTCCATCAGGACAATGCCAGACCTCATGTTTCTTTGACCACCCGACAAAAATTGTTGGAGTTTGGCTGGGATGTGCTACCTCACCCACCGTATTCACCAGACATTGCACCTTCAGACTTTCACTTATTTAGGTCTGTGCAAAATTCTCTTAGCGGCAAGAACTTCAACTCTTTGATCGACATAAAAAACCACCTTGAGGAGTTTTTCGCCGAGAAACCTAAGAAGTTCTGGGAGAATGAAATCTTCCAGTTGCGTGAAAGATGGACAAAGGTTGTGAAACAAAACGGTGCATACATAAGTCAATAAATATTTATCGACATAAAAAAATGTTGCCTTTGAATTTTCCTTCAAAATCGGCACGAACTTTCCGGACGACCCAATATTAAGTATATAATATTTCTGTTTTTATCATCGAAATATATGATAAATGAATAAAAAAACATGATTTTTTTCTTTTTATAGGGTCATGATACCGTATCAGCGGCTCTGACCTTCGCTATATTACTGTTAGCCGAACATAAGGACGTGCAGGTATTTTTTATAATGAAGTATCGAATTAGAATAAACACAATTAATTAACATGTACAATAACTCTTTTTCTTCGCCAATCAATATATATCAATTACAAAATAATAAAACAAATAGTTTTATTTATTCGACCATATATTGGCAATAGTTTAATTAAACCCTTACAACGTTTCAACCAGGATTCTGGTCCTTTTCAAGTAATACAATCTAAAAATAATTACAAAAACAACAATTCCGTTATGAATACAATACAAGAACAAAACATACTCAAATCGTCAACAACTTACATACGTTAATTGAGGTCTTTATGAATCTCAAGAAAATCACTATCGCAATGACAAAGTCAAATGATTGGTAAATACACCAGATTTATTTTGTAATTGACAATTAATTAAATTCAATCGTTTCCTTCACTCCGCTTTCACAGTTAAGTGAAGTGAAGTGTTGTTTTAGGTCTAGAGTAGTGTACATCCTGTAGTGTTTTTATCTTAATAATTAACTATACAAATAGTCATATGATCTAAACTTCACTGTACGAAAATCTGTTTTATGACTGTAGGATCGCGTCAGAAATGAAGTCAATGCTGTAATGAAAGAAAACGGAGGAAAACTGACTATGACAGCGTTACAGAAGCTGCCATACCTAGAGAGATGTTTGAAAGAAACGATGAGATTGTATCCTAGTGTTCCTATCATAGCACGAACGTTAGAGGAAGATGTAATGTTACGTAAGTAGTTAATAATTAATAATCTCATACATTATACATTTCGTATCATAAGCAAAGAAAATAAGATTTGTAACATAGAAATCAAGTGTTTCATGCCACAATGGAAACTCACGATAATATTGTTCCAAAAAAGTGTCGGTGCTTTCATTGTTCGCATAACACTCCTTATCACATCGTTACTGTACTGAAAATTTATCAAAACTAAGATTCTTTGATATATAATACAGTCATTGCTGGAATTATAATCTGTAATCTTACTCTGTTATGCTATTTTTAGAATCGTATCTGGTACCTGCTGGAGTAGATGTGATTATGGACATTATAAATCTTCACAAAAATCCTGATTTCTGGCCAAATCCAGAGGTGTTCGATCCAGATAGATTTTTGCCAGAGCTGGTGCAAAATCGTCATCCTTTTGCTTATATACCGTTTAGCGCTGGTTCGCGGAATTGCATAGGTAATCTATGAGATTATAATATCTTGTTGCGTACAAAGCAGATTATAACGCGTTTACTCATAACAGGTCAACGATTCGCCATGATGGAGCTGAAAACTGTAATTAGTACCCTGGTGCACAACTTTTATTTGGAGCCCATCGATCACTTGAAAGACGTTCAATTTTTAATGGCTATAATTATGCGCTCTAAACAACCGATGCGCGTAAAATTCGTCCCAATCGAAAGTATTCAACTATTATAACGGAATGCGAATTATATCGGTGTTACAACATTGATACATGATGAGAAATGACGAATTTGTTAGACGGACATTATTGCATTACTTTATCAATATCACAGGATACATAATATAAAGTCGGAAATGAATTTTACTTATTGATTTAGGGAAATTGTTTTATGCTTATAAATCAGGTATTTCTTCAAATAGTGCAATACTGCTGTTTTGAGAACTTTAGCTTAGAGAACGCTTGTAGAAAGAATAAAAAGCATTTATATAATCTATGAGACATTATTAATTATTTTACAGTATCAATTTGATCGACAATCTGTTTTGTTACATTTTTCAGAATAAACTTACGATTTACATTCGCCAGTCTTCTTCCTTCACTGTCTCTCCTGCTCTCCTTCTCAGTTCCCACTCATTCTCTCTCTCTTTCATGTTTTTCTCTCCAAGCCGCCCGGGAATGTCGATTAAGTAATGCAAATCTTTTCTGGATTAAATTCTTCAACTATTCTTTAGTCAAGGAAATTCCTTTTAAAAAGTAATTGCCGTAAGTAATATATGTTGTCAAAAAAGCAAAAAAATCAATAAATATTTCTTTACAGAGCGAAATTTTTGTCGAGACTGATCTGTCGAGATATCTGATTAATTACTTAGAATGACATAATTATATACAGATAATTATAAAACGAAATCAGGGACATGATTTGGTTTTTGGCTGATGAGCATTAATGTGCTCCTCTTTCTCTCTATTGCTTTGATTCGCGGTGATTAAAACCTTAACTTAGTGCATTAAAAAGCATGTTTTTACAATTCGACAATTAAAATGGTATCAATAATCACATTCATACATATATTATGAAGGATAAAAAGTCATAAAGACTTGAGTTTTGTGAAATTATGAATTATGTAGTATTTACGTCATGGTCACTTGCATCAAGTTAGCAATAAAAAAGAGATATTGCAAGAACAGTATTGCTTACCTTATACTTATGATAATTCTGCAACATGGAACCGTAGAGATATCATAATACTTACCCAGATAGCCAAGTCTGTTAGAACAGATTTTCGTCAAATACCCGCTACAAATTTTGAAGGCAGAAAGACTGCAGACTGCATACAGGAACTGATATAACAAATGATGTTGTCAGTATGTCAGCAGCAAATACAACAATATCTGCTCACATAACTAGACAGCAGATAGTCGGCAGAAACCGAGCAGGATCTGCGCGGCGTTGTTGTCCAGTTATGTTTTATACAGATTCTGTCGACAATCTGTTGTCAGGTTCTGTTCTACAGTCTCTGCCGCCAAAACAAAAGCTTAATGCGGACACAGATGACTATGGTTCTGGTGTGGGTTTCTGATCGAATCTGTTGCCAGCCTGCAGGCAGGCTGCGAACATTTTGTTTACTGGGTTAAGCTTGTATTAAGCTAGAAAGTGTAATACAATTTTACCTAAATCTTATATAAGATGCTACTTTGCATATCGCAGAAGTGTTGCAGCAACGATATTGGCGATCTTTTCATCTACGCGTATTTTTATGTTTTATCTCAAGGTGAAGTTGACCAATACTTTGTAGTCAATAGTTAACCTTGACTTACTCATTGCATAGTTAATTTACTCATTGCCCAACAGTGAAACTAAACTGAAAACTTGAATAGTGTGTTTGTCACAATGATGTCGAGATGGTCGTTATTTCCTTTTTTCATTATAATAGAACTCATGATTATGTCTACAGCTTCGCTGTCGATTTTGCTAGTCGAGTCCCTCATGTCGACTAGTCATCACATTTGGGCGATGACTTTGGTAAAAGGACTACTCCAAGTGGGTCATCATGTACATGTGGTGAGCATTCACGAAGCCAACATCGAAGATAATTTGGTGCAGAATTTGACATACGCTGTAAGTAGAAATTACCAGATCATAAATTATTCCGCATAAATTGTATATATTCAGCATACGCGATAAGAGAATTATCGTAATCGTGTTCTTATCAGAAAATGTTTCCAAGATTTAACACTTTTGACGAAATTTTATTTGCTTCTTTCACATGTTCTCCTTCTGTTTAATGGTGTTTATTACTTTCAGGTTTTCGAAAATGTGATGAAAGATATACGCGAAACCAATGCTCACAATTTTATTGAATGCATGGACTTTAGTGTATTTTACACTATATATTATGAATATTCTTGGAGCATCAATACGTGTGAAAAAATAATCCAGACCAAAGGGGCGAAGGAGCTTTTAGAAATGGTTAAACACCATGAATTTGACGTGATAGTACAGGACATTACGTTACATCAATGCCTATATGGATTGTGGCAGGTAAATAAAATATATAATATATGTATATATTTGCGTGAGTGGCTATTTTATTTCTATTTTGCACTATTAGTTAAATACAGTTAAAGATATGTGTATAGAGAATATATTCCTACACAACGACTGTTTGATAAATATAATATAGTAAATGACATACCGTGGTAAAAATCTGTGCAGGTTTTCTAGACACCCAATCAGTTACTGTGTAGTATTACTGCATTCTCATTAGTTGTATCAATACTGTGTAGGAAATGGACAAGAACGTGATAGAGAACTGATAACTAAGTAAAATATAAACAAACTACAAAGAATAAGCTACAATAAAATATCAGAATAAGGTTAATAAGAATCATAGTACAGGAAATCTTTGATATATGCTAATTTTAGCGCAATATATATTGCGCTTTACAGGTTTCCTGTATTGTATTTTTTTTAACCTTAAAATTGTACAAATAAGCAAGTATGCACAAAATATGAATTTTACTAGACTAAAACTGTGCAGTTTATAAACAACAAACTTGTATTAATTGGTTGAATAGTTTCTTTATCCACTTATTGTTGTTTTTCTCCAGTAAATCAGTTTAGATGTTGTGCATCTTTTGTGCTCAGTAACTGCAGGAAAAGCATTACATCTTGATCGGGATCCCAACAATTTTACTCCTCACTATTGGATAGAACATAACTGTTACCTGCTTAAAACCTGCACCTGCTTAAAAACTGCACGAAATTTCTACCGGGGTGATAAAATCCTTTTTTTGCCATTTTGTTCCCTTTTTCAAACGAGAAAATTTACAATTCAATACATTGTTAATATTCATAGTTTGTGTTTGCCAGTCTGCCCGCAGAACCATATGTCTTCTTTACCAGAGATATATATATACAGGGTGTCCCATTTTAAATGCCGCAGGCAAAACTCTCGAAAAATATGAGACATACGGAAAAATGTTTCAAACAAAAGTTGCATGGTTTGAAGGGGGCCACATGATGAAAATATGTACTTGACCTTGAGTGACCTTTTCAAGGCCAGGTCAATGTGATGGATGTTTTCTTAAATGGGACCCCCCCCTTTTTTATTGTATATTCTTGTAGCTTAGTTCGAGAGCTTTCCAAAACACTACCTACTTTTGTTTTTTGCCCAAGCAGTTCCCAAGATATGAAGCGTCAAAGTTGACATACCGCCGGCATTCGCATTACCCGATGTACACCGCGGGGAGGTTGCTCGGTCGGATTTGTACATCATAGTGGCCCTAAAAAGGGCCGATTTTGTGTATGGGGGTGTGGTAAGCAGTACTAGTACTAGTAACTCCAAATGGAATGCACAGTATTTACTAATAAGCAGAGCTCGGACTTCAGTGCCTCTATCCCCACACCAGGCTCTCGAGCGCCGCGAGAGACGGTGCCTCAAACAATCAAAAAATGTTTCAATTTACGCAACGGTACCTCTCATCTGCTTAGGCCGCTCCACCGGCATAGTCGGCACTGTCTCTCGCGGCGCTCGAGCACCTGGTGTGGGGATAGAGGCACTGAAGTCCGAGCTCTGCTTATTAGTAAATATTGTGCATTCCATTTGGAGTTACTAGTACTAGTACTGCTTACCACACCTCTATACACAAAATCGGCCCTTTTTAGGGCCACTATGATGTACAAATCCGACCGAGCAACCTCCCCGCGGTGTACATCGGGTAATGCGAATGCCGGCGGTATGTCAACTTTGACGCTTCATATCTTGGGAACTGCTTGGGCAAAAAACAAAAGTAGGTAGTGTTTTGGAAAGCTCTCGAACTAAGCTACAAGAATATACAATAAAAAAGGGGGGGGTCCCATTTAAGAAAACATCCATCACATTGACCTGGCCTTGAAAAGGTCACTCAAGGTCAAGTACATATTTTCATCATGTGGCCTCCTTCAAACCATGCAACTTTTGTTTGAAACATTTTTCCGTATGTCCCATATTTTTCGAGATTTTTACCTGCGGCATTTAAAATGGGACACCCTACAGGGTTTCATACATATCTGGTAAAGGGGACATATGTTTAGTAATTTTATAAATACGAAAAAAATTGGATTAATGCAGTCATATACTGTATATATTAACAATTAATATAAAAATATATTAATAAAGGGGTGTGTGTGTGTGTGGCGGGGGGGGGGGGGGGGTGTAATAGTAATATAGTTATATCAATAGTAATATTTTTAGGTTGCAAAAGCTAAACCACCTATAGTAGGATTTATCCCGTTCGGCCCTGCACCCTGGCTGAAGGAATACATCGATTGCCCGAATTATCCAAATATGCGACCTTATGGGTATACAGCGGTCGTGAGACCTGCAAATCTCTGGCAAAGAACGTTAAATGTTCTTTATTATATCATAGAAGATTTTATCCGACACTACTATTTTTTGCCCGCTTCTCAACGGCTTGCCGAGCAATATGTAGGTCACAAAATCAGGCCATTACGTGAATTAGAGAAAACGATTAGCATCGTGTTGATAAATAGTCATTTCACATTTGACAATGCAATTCCGTTGCCGCCAAACACCATAGAGGTTGGTGGGATGCACGCTCAAGTGCAGTCAACCACTGGGGTAGATGCAACTTACTACGAGGTAACGATTAAAGAAAGCAAATACTTTTCTTAAGAATGTATATAAAAATACTAACAACAATATACCAACAAAACATTTTAGGAAAAGCTAAAAAGATTTTTTTAGTACATTCCAGAATTATTAATAAATGATTAGATTAAATCGCATTTGAAGAAATACATCGCTTTCTTGTTTAGCTATAACTCATTTTGTCGTTTTGAATTAATGAGTTATATATATGTTTTTATGTATTGAAATGTATTCTCTCACGTTACCTTGCGCACAGAGTATGTCTAAATTCCTTGATGAAGCAAAAAATGGAGTTATCATAATATCATTTGGAACAAACGTAGATTGGAAACATATTGGATTAAATAAACTGAAAGCCGTCGTGTTGGCTTTGTCAAAATTGAAGCAACGAGTACTTTGGAAGCTAAATATTGATGTGCCAGTCAAAATGCCGGACAACGTGATGACCGTTACATGGTTTCCCCAAAACAATGTTTTGAGTATGTTTTTCGATCTGTTGAGAAATTAAAAGATCTATTATTAGGTCGGTGCTTAAGTTCTTACCGCTTTTGAATTTTTTCTTTATTGAAATGAAACAATCAATATAGCATGAATCAAAATAGTTTTCATCGTTTTCTGTGATTTTTTCCCCATCTTTTCCCATCTGTAACATGCAAATATCACATCGAACGAAGGAATCATCTTTTGAGGATTCATTTATCGATCCATTGGTAGGAACTTACGCACCGACTTAATACATTAGCATAATAAGAAAGTCCAAACTTAACAACACAAATGTTTTAATTCATGTCAGACTTTGACTTTATAATAAGCCGTTAAGTTAAAAACTTTAAATTACATTAAATTAAAATAAACGATTTGTAGTGTGTTACTATGTGATATACTTTTTATGTAGGTCATAAAAATGTAATAGCAATTTGGACGCATGGCGGTTTTCTCAGTATGCAGGAAGCTATCTGGAAAGGTGTTCCAGTGATCGGGATGCCTGTCTTTTTGGATCACACATATAACGTAGAGACTCTAGAAGCGAAAGGTGCAGGTTTACGTTTGGACTTTAAAGCATTATCAACGCAATCTGTATTAAATGCACTTGAAGAGATAGTTTACAATAAGAGGTATAACATTTGAATATCGTTGGTATCCACTATATTATATATTATATTTTATTCGTCTTTACGTACGTTTTCTTTAATAATTATCATATAAATATTAAGAAAACAATATATACACAATAACATGTTTATAAAATAATTATATATAGTAAAACATATAGGATATATCATTGACAGAGCGAGATGTAAAATTTTAGTTTTATTTATTACTCTTTTGTTGTATCCGTTTTTCGTTTCATATTTAATTCAATTCTATTTCAAATTTGTATCTTACGTTATTAGTAATACAATATCTCTCCTGCAGTTACATGGAAAATATGAAACAGTTGTCCAATGAATATCGAGATCGTGCATTGCCACCGTTAGATCTGGCGATTTGGAATATTGAATATGCCGTTCGCAATCCAAATGGCTTAGCATCGCCGGTCAGATCTCAGAGTTGGATGGAGAAGAACTTGATTGATATATATGCGATTCTGGCCCTTAGTTTGGTCGTAATATTGTCAGCTGTATTCTTTGCAATGAAGATACTATATATTTATTTATGTAAGAGTACTGCATCTACATCATGTAAAGACAAACTAATGTAAAGCCTTAAAATATTAAGAACATCATTAGTCACCTATTATAAATATTTAAATATTACTTATTCTCGCTCGTTATTTGGCTACAACTGTCTCTCCTTCTTTCGTTATGATTTTCTGATCGGAGAGTTTCTTCTTCGGTATGAGATGAAGAAACGAATATTCGTAATAAATCTAATTAAATTACTAAATAATTGTTTTATATTGTTTCATTCATTTTATATAAAATAGTAGTAGTTAACGTTAAACACAAAAAACAAATAGGCAAAACATAAATTATCATGTGTAATAATAGAATAACACAGCTCGATATAAATAGTGCGCAAAAATAAACGTTGCTCGAAATAGAGCGATAACAAAATATACGTTGCTCACCATTCGCTGTACACACTTATCGCAACTACATAATAAACGTGACCTACATATATGGACGTTATGTATGTATGTTTATTATAATAAACATTACATAATAAACAAGTCAGAAGTGCGTAGTTTCCTAAACCCGGCTCCAAGATCCATGTTCCAAGGATTTGAAGCTCATTTCGCGCTATCACGACTGGATTAAGGCATTAAGGATATCCGAGCAGTCAGTCAGCATTCGCACTTCGGATTAAGATGTCGATCTATTGGTATCTATTGCATTAGCTTGGCAATATTGTTTGATTGTATATTCGGTCCGAAAAGTATCAATTAAATAAACGTTTATATCATCACGTAGGTCGATGTGTGGTTATTTTATGTATTAGTCATGATTTGGACAGGACATTTAATCGTTACTTTCCCTTGAAATATTTCATTCGGCGAAATATCGGCAAACGTATTTATAATTACAGTTTTCCGCATTTATGGGCAACATTTTAAATACCCAAATACTTCAATAATTACTATTCGGAAACTGTCTACAGAAAGTATTACTGTATATATCAAAATAGTGTTCCGTGAAATAACATACGTAAGACTCCGTACGGGCTAACGATAAACCAAAAGAAAACAATGTTCATGCGTACCCCTACAGTAAAAGATAATGAGAGAAACCACCTCGAGATAGGAAATTACAGCTTCGAAAGAATGCCTAACTTCGCTTACCTGGGGTCACTGGTGAATGAGGAAAATAAAATCAGTGAAGAGATAAAAGCAAGAATAGGGAAAGGAAACAGAATTTCGCTAATAAGAGGTTACTGAACTCCAAGTTATTAAGCTATAAATCTAAAGTGCAAGTATACTTGAGTTTAATAAGACCTATAGCGACCTATGGAAGAGAAACATGGATCTTACCCAAAAAGCAAGAAAAGACACAGAAGGCTGAAATTGAACAAGCATTGTCCGATGGTAAGATATAACTTAATTGCGTTCAGAGAAATTCGATAGATATAAGAAAATTCAGTATCAATACTGGCCGTTCTTATTCGACCTTCCACACTGTCCGGACATTTGAGAACGATATCTCAAAGCATTTTTGTCTATCTCCTTCTTCGAATAAAGAATATTGTATAATGTTTTTCTCTTATTGTTAGTGTATTTTCCAAGGTAAATTAGTCCTTAATTTAAATGTATCGATAAAAGTAACATAAACTATCAATACTACAAGATGCTACAGAAATAATTTGCTCACCATTTAGATGGGAGAGAAAGGTGGGCGATTAATCGAATTTGATGCCTTCATAAAAGTACAACATATATTTATTTCTCACAGAAAAGTAGATAACTTGATAAGTTGATAACTTGATCTAACTTCGCGCAATTGACATTTCCAACCATTTCCAGTACGTCTTCATGTTCTGCATTTTATTCCTAGCACATAATTTCTAGAACAAGAATTGCCTTCTTGATCTTACAATGGCACATATACTCTCTCAACAATTTTTATTTTTGTTATATTATATGTAACTGCATTAACAAATTTTAGTTTTTTATAAAGCATGCATGTTTTTAAACATATATATTTATCTGTTGTATACTGTGATATCATCTTACAATAGAACAATTTTATAATTATATCCTAATAAAGATCATTTTGATTATATGACATCCGCGGATATATCCTTTCCATAACGATTATAGATGTTTAGCAGGTTCCGCGAAAATATTTCAGTTTGTAAGATATTAAATGTAAATTAACAATTACTTTTATATGTACAGATATAGAAACACTACAAAGTGAATATATGTATATGTATTAAATTAATAATTTTATGCAACAAGTTATTTGAAAACGGAACAGTTTCTGTCACTTATTTGTAAGTTTACTCACATATTTTCAGTATACTATCAGATGATTGATACTGGTATCACTTCTGTACAGAATATATAACAGTAAAGTAAGATACCGATGCAGTACACAACTGTAACAAAAATATTAATTTGGCTTCCAAAGTATGTTATGTTATATATGTGTCGCACATATATCTAATACACTTTTACCGAAGCAAAGCCCTCTAAAGATGTTATAAACAGTCCACCTATTTTGATAAAGTGCATCTTACAGCTTCTTTGCAACAGGAACAATATGAATTTCTGTATGCGTATAGGAGCCGTATACCACTGAATGCTGTATCTGGAAAATAATAATCAGTTAATGAGATGATTTGAGATATATGCGAAATACATGAATAAGCAAAAACATTAATATTGAAGTACATGCTTTACAGGTTATGTAAATAATTATTAAAATTACTTATATATATATATATATATATATATATATATATATATTATATATTATGGATCAAACCTGGCAGCTGTCGATGTTCAGACATGAAACTTTCTAACAAAAACAACTGTGCGCTAACGGGATTTGTTAGACTTTAAAAAGACAGTTATTATTCTTATTAGAATCAAATATGAAGTATGAATAAATTAAATTCGCTGCAAAAAATGTCACCCCAGCCAAGGTTTGAACCTGGAGCCTCCCTCATACCGTGCGGTCGTCTTACAAATTCAACCACTGGGGCATGTGGCGACAATCATATTTGATTCTAATTAGAATAATAACTGTGTTTTAAAAGTCTAACAAATCCCGTTTGCGCACAGTTACTTATGTTAGAAAGTTTCATGTCTGAACATCGACATATGCCAGGTTTGATCTACTAAAATATAAGCAATTTTAATGACTGACTGGCGATTTAATAATTTCTACAGTAAATAATTAATTTCATCATGTTTATTATTCTACTCTGATATGTTAACACATTCTATGATATTATTGATATAATAGGAATCAATGACAAATTAAGTTAAATGTTTATGTGAAATATCTTACGCAGTAGAAAACATGTTGCTGTAGTGCTGTATAATTTCTTCACCGCAAGAGTTCGACAGATAATAATATACAAGTATAGCAGATGCAAATATAAGATGCAATAGAAATTCCTCTACTTTTTCTCGGAGCAATGCAGTTTCAAGTAGCTAGAACAATATAATTTTTACATTGCACATTAGTGCGAGCGCGCGTACGCACGTATGTGCGTGCTACATATTTATATGTCATAATATAGGTATACGTAAAATGGAAAATACGTAAAATGTTTTTCATATTAAATACTTTTGATTTTTTATTAAAACTTGGTGGACATCATATTGATAATGTGATGAATTTAAATTTCGTATACGCATGTATAATTAAACATTAAACTGTCCAACACTATTTTTGTAACACGAGTGTGAATAGTCATTTCCGATGTAGTTTTGCCTACTAAATACGAATCCGTTGTCCAAATTTTTCTATCACGTCACAATTTTGAGAAAAATGGCGTCCAGAGACCAAAAAAGATGATTTTGAAGGTTTTTATAACGTTGTAGCAGAAAATTTTTTCCTAAATTTCGTTTACGCCATGCGAAAGTGTCAACTTTTTAGCTCTAAAATGTGCGTTGTTTCGTTTCGGTATGATTTTTCATTCTCGAGATATATTTCACAATAATTCGGGTTCTGAAGATATACGACTAACTGCACAGAAACAACAGTGTTGCTTATAAATGCGGAGCAGTGATGCTAGATTAGAAATCGAGCACCATCATTAGATGAAAACATATGCGCGCGCATATACAAGTACCCACACAATATGATATTCTTTTATCTTTTAATCTTTCTGTCTATTGTATTCTATCAATTTTATGTTGCTTTTTGTAATATGATTCTATTATATTATACAATAAATGTAACAGCACTTACTTTCCACATAACGCAGCATTAAGAAGGAATGACTTTTCCATGGGAAAAAGAGCTATTTTCAAATTACTATATCTTGAAAACGTAAAATCACATTGAAATGAAACAACGCGCATTTTAAAGCTAAAAACTCACACTTTCACATGGAATAAACGAAATTTAGGAAAACATTTGCTGCCGGTGCTCTAACGTCATGAAAACTCGCAAAATCGTAGTTTTTGGCCTCTTTGACGCCATTTTTCTTAAAAGTGTGACGTGATAACCAAATTTGGACAACGGATTCGTGTTCAGCAGGCAAAAGTTCATCGGAAATGACTATTCACACTCGTGTTACAAAAAAAGTCAATTTTGTCAGTGTTATTCTTAATATTTGTTTTATTTGTTTTCTATGTATATTTTTGTACATCTGCTGTTCCATTCAGCTTACATGTCCTGTTGAACTGCTCATACAAGAATACACAAAAATTGCAAACCTTTGTTAAAGAACTTACTTCATATAGACTAAGGCATAAACAAAGTACGCTTATCACAATTAGACTAAAGTATGTTCCATTAAAAGTAGACGTAAATAGGTCAGACAACCTTAACAAACATAAGAGAAATTTATTTCACATATACAAATATTTAAAAAATAGGAAATATAGGTGTTCCAAAATTACGTGTATTAATTATGGCATTGCGACATATCTGAGCGCGCAAATTTTAGGTAGGTTTGATATTAGTAAACTTCAATCATTCACTTCTAAAACCTTTACACATTATATCGACATTTTTGTTCTAAAATTTTTGTCTTAGAAAGCTCATCTGCGCTAGTGTTTTCGGATCATCGTACATGTGTAACAGAAACGCACTCAATGGCTGTGCGATGGACATCCACTGCAAGACATAACTTCTTCTCGATCATCTTGTTCCTCAGATCAGTTTTTTCATAAATATTTAATATCATTGATTGTTCTATACGGTAACTACAAATAAATTTATTATTGAAATTATGTACAATATTTCTACATTTCTACTAGTATAATAGATAAAAACCATTTTACTCATAAACACAATTGTTACGTCTATTTTTACATTTGTCTCTTACCTAGCAATGCTAAATAGTCCGGAAATGTGTTTAAGGTATGCACATACTATCATACCTCCTCCCACAAGCGCAATTATTGCAACGTAAACGAACGCATATGTGTGTAGCAAAAGTAAGTAAAAATTCTTTTCTTTATCAATAAAATATTCAGTTACGAATTGCATATTGTAAAGTGGTCGAGATATATTTACGAGTAGAAAGGTGCTAAGAATCCGCGGATAAATTGGCATAAGAGTCATAATAAATGCGCAGCACCCCGCCATTACTGTAAGGATATTTTAAAATAATTGATAAGAGAGTTTAATGAATTAAGCTGGTATTTTTTATTATCTCGAAATATTGTTTTATAACGTAAATTTCAGTTTTTCTATCGTTTAAGTAGGGTAAATTCGGGTAAGATGGCAATAGTTTTTTAAAATGCAAGAAACATACGTTTATTTTTGTTATTGTTTAATAGCATTTGGCACATTATGATCACTGAAACTTAAAGTACATCTACTATCAAAATTAAAAAGAAAATAATTATTAGGAGTTTTATATTATCAAAATATTACAACATAATCATCTGACTTTTAGGGAAATGATGGCCATAGTATTACAGGACAGTTAGCTATACATATAATTTCACATATTTAGTTTTATTTTGACAACATTTATTTTGAACTGAACTCTTATACATAAATAAGCAAAACGCATAATATTTTAATACATAAATAAACAAAAACCTTGTAAAATATACAGGGTGGGGCAATAACTATTACCACCTTAAATATCTTCTAATTTATAAGGTCCAGAGGAAAATTTATGTAATCAAAATTATACGTTACGAAGGGGGCTAACATATGGCGATAATAATTTTTGTCCTGGTGGAGGCGCTTCGAAGATATCAAGGTCACCTTCATTTTTTTTAATGGGTTCGGTATGTTTTTTTCCATAATTTCATAGAGGAGCTTAAAACAAGTACGGAACTCATAACACAAAATTATTGAACAAGAATAAATGTAAATGAAAACGATAAAAAATACATTTTTTTTAATGAAACTATGTTATTTTATTACGTGACGTTTTATCTCTTATTTTATTATTAATGTTTATAAAAGGTGTTCGAAGTGATGGCCATTACTATCAATACAACACTGGATTCTTCTGATCACTGATTGGCTTGCTCTTCTAATAACGTCGGGAGCTATTGACGCACAGGCTTCAATGATCCGTTGTCGCATGATTTGAGGTGTAGACCATGTCTTTTAGGATTCCCCATAAAAAGAAATCCAGTGGTGTCAAGTCTGGTGAACGAACTGACCACCCTACAGGACCTCCACGTCCAATTCAGCGATTTGCAAATTTTTCATTAAGTTTATTTCTCGCAACTAATGAAAAATGAGCAGGGCATCCATCATGCTGGTACCACATTGTTCGTCGTGTGATTAAAGGCAGGTCTTCTAATAAATGAACCAAGTTATGCTCTAGGAAATTGGCGTAGCTGTTGCCATGTAGATGTCCGTCGATAAAATAAGGACCAATAATTTTGTTATCTATGATACCACACCATACATTCAAAGACCATTGTTTCTGGTGTTCAATCTGCCGCAGCCAATGAGGATTTTCCACTGCCCAGAAATGCATATTATGTAAATTAACATTCCCGTGATTAGTAAATGTTGCCTCATCAGTAAATAACACTGTATCAAAAAATGAGTCATTGATTCGAATCTGTTGTTGAGCCCATTGGCAAAATTCAACACGATTTACAAAGTCCATTCCATGTAATGCTTGATGAAGGCTGAGGTGATATCGATGGAATTTGTTAATGATGCAAGATGCGGAGTACGCTCCTCCGATTAATACCAGATTCTCGTTCAATTTGTCGCGAACTAATGTGCGGATTTTGAGCCACCATTGTGAGAACTCTAATTTCATTCCCTTCCTTAGTTTTTCGCTTTTCACGCTCACTTTTACGTGTATTTAAGCTACCGGTTTGTCTAAGTTTATCACACACATTTTTAAATGTTCGACGCGAAGGCTGAGTGCGATTAGGATATCGTTCAGCGTATAAATTTTGCGCTCTCACTGAATTTTTTTGACATTCTCCATAAATGAGATCATTCTCCATCATGTCGACTTGTTCTTCAAATGAATACATCTTGCACGATTGACTTATCTATCGATACTACTTTTTATGTTTATCTTATCCTGTGAACTTATTAAGATGGCCTTCAAAGGGTCTTTGTTTTCATTGAAATAAGTTTACGTCACTATTTATTTTCATCGATGTATCCGTTTGAAGAACAAGTTGATCCTCATTTATGAGGAATGTCAAAATCAAAACATTCCAACAAAACATACTAATAAAGCGTCATTTCGTACATCTTTTAAACGTAAATTTCATTTAATATAAAAATGTATTTTTTATCGTTTTCATTTACATTTAATCTTGTTCAATAATTTTGTGTCATGAGTTCCGTACTTGTTTTAAGCTCCTCTATAAAATTATGGAAAAAAACATACCGAACCTATTAAAAAAAATGAAGGTGACCTTGATATCTTCGAAGCGCCTCCACCAGGACAAAAATTATTATCGCCATATGTTAGCCCCCTTCGTACCGTATAATTTTGATTACATAAATTTTCCTCTGGACCTTATAAATTCGAAAATATTTAAGGTGGTAATAGTTATTGCCCCACCCTGTATAATTATATATTATATTGCATATTTCAAAATTATAATCTTTATTTTTTGGAAGAAAACAAACTAATTGTTTCTATAATTAAAAAAAACAATATTACTTATTTAGTTTTTAATTAGTATTATTGGTATAGTCGGCTATCTTACCCAAACTGTGAGGAATAGATGGCCATAGTATTTATAAATAAATAGTAATAACGACAATACAAATTATAGGTCAAATTACAATTTATGTACCTTTATTATGAATCTGACGTTGAATACGACAACTTAACTATAATTTATTTCACGTTATTGCAGCTTTTAGTAAACACATGAAAAACTTTGCAGGCAGTCGAAAGTAAAAACATTATACATTATTCACAATATTGTTATTTCGAATAGTGTATGTGCCACGGTCTTATGTACAAGTCTCGAAACAATGATAGTGGAGATAGATCCCCTTAATGAAGTTGTTTTTACTTCTATTTTCAGCCATAAGGTGCGCGATGATGGAGGGATGTCATTATTGCGACAAAGACAGAGTAGCAATTCTCTGTCTGTTTCACTACATCCCTCAATAGCAGCGACACATAGCGACAAATAGCACGAATGAAAAACTGCTTCGATAAAATGACTTCCCCACCACTGAAAATTCGACTTCGTTTCCAGATCTGTATATATTTGTATATAAGACAGTGATATGTACATTGACTACAGTAAATATTAATTATCTTTGAAATTGACTACCAAAACGCACTATTTAACAATTATTGGAGAAATTACAGCAGCCTATGGCCATCTCTTCCGTATGGCCATCATATTCTAGTTTATCCTATTCTCTACTTATCGTACTGTAGACCACGTATCACTGTAGACATCTTTTAGAATAATATTAAAATTGTCACAGTAATTGTGAAAAAAAGTATAAGATGTGCGCGAATTTTTTATGCATAGAAACATGATTAAAAATTTCGATTTTTTATTGTTTTATATATTCTTTATAGTTTTGTATATACACCAGAATTAAACGTTTGTTTGAAGAATAAGAAATAAACTAATAATTATAAAAATATATTAAACAACAAGTAGGAGGAACAGCTGCATTTTTCTGAGAGAAACAAAATAAGATATAATTATAATGTAATCTTTATAGTAATAATTCCAATAAATAACTATAAATGTTAACATGTTCGCTATCGGACCCCGGAGAGAGAAACCGTCCACCACAGATCACGTTATATACAAGCACTGGAAGCTAATCTGTTTTAATAATTGCGAAAGTGCGAAAATGCATTGCAATATAGCGACATACTCTCACAATCAATCTATCAGTTATAAGTCATCAGTTATTAGTTATAACTTCAGTTATAGCTTCAAATTATTTCCAAATCTGCTAATCTGCCAAGTTCTGCGTAGATTTTGTTTATTTGCGAAATCAACAAAAAAAACTGTTACCGTCACACATATGTGACACAAACGTGTTAAGTAAAAACATAAACATTAACATTAATATAATGTACGGCATTATACATATATATTTAGTGAAACACAATATATTATTAACAGGTCATAAGTACAAGTTGTTTTTTTTATCATATAATAAATAATTAATTTAATTAATTTTAATTAATTCATAATTACAATTGAGATCTCTGTTACTTCATTCATGATATTCTCCCCGTCGCCCAATCAAATAAATACTACTTATTCTGATATTAACGTTTTACATTGGAAATTAGTTTTCATATGACATTACTGAAAATGCCAGAAACGAAATTGCAGGATACCACAATGCATATGTGATATACTATGTACAAAATGTCAATCGCTTATCGCACTTTTAACAAGCGAGACGAAAAGTGGAGATGCTATTGCTCCCGGCAGTAAAACAGTTCAAACGTTTCCATATTTCTGTAATACACTTGCAACTAACTTTGCTTAGAATTGTTTGGTGTCCCTTTTGATTTACATATTTATACATTTATATTATAATAACTATATATAATAATATTATAAATAACTTAAGTGCGTGCGCTCGCGGGCGGAAGTATAGGTGTTATTCAATACTTTCTTACGTGTAACTAGAATTGTGATATATTCCGCGCTGTTTGCATATTTCTTTATTATAGCGATTTCGTTTTCGTCTTTTAAGTCGTTACAGGCATGCTGGAGACACTCCATAAGAGATTTCACCTATCGTATTATATTAATAATATTAATATTAGGCAATTTGTACTTGTTATTTTGACAAAATTTGTAATTAGTGACGTATACATTAAGAATAATTTATCGGAAGATGTTTAGAAGTATATTCATGTAAAAGGTTAACTCACAACGTCTATGTTAATCCAAAAAGAAATTTGATGAATTACGCAGAAAAGACAAAAGAAAATGTTAGACAGAATTTTTATAATAAAATTACTAGTACATTTGGAAGTTATAAACGGTGTTAGCTGCAATTAAAAATTTATTACAGAACTATATTAAAAAAAGTATATATGTATAATATATCTATTATTTTAACATATCTATAACATATCCATTATAACACTGTTCAACAAAAAATGATTTTTTTTCGAACAATAGTCGTTTCTTAGAGTTTTGGACACTGAACATGAATCCGGTTTCCAAATTGCTCCATTTTTGAGACAACAATTAAGTTTCATCAATGTTCATCATAGTATAGCTACAAATGTAACGTGCTAGAGAAGTTTAATTGCAATCAAATAAAGTATGTTTTTGGGACTTTCAAGCCTCAGAAGGAATTTTGGTGTCGATCAGTTTTAAGATATCCTCGGTTAAATATGAAATATATCAGAATACAAATAATTCGGGTCCTTCAGTTAGTTAGCGCCCCCTCCCCCTCCACACACACATTAAACACATTATTTAATTTTATCCGTTATACTAATTCCAATATTTTGTATTTTCGATAAGTATTGGATGTTGGATGGATTCATATTCAGTATCATGAAAGACATCTATACATTAATTTTTGTAGCAATCTAAACATTTTTTTAAGTTTTATCATCCATCACATTTAATCCACCATTTCTAATTTGACAATTTTGACACTTGATTCGTATTCAGCTTAAAAAACCCTTAAGTTTAAAACAATATAATTGAAAGATACATTGTCTACGATCTAAGTCACAGTTAATTTCTCTACATCTCATATTTAACCATGGATATCTTATGAACCATAATTGACAAAATTCCTTTTGAGAGTTGAAAGTCTACCAACGTATTTTATTTTGATTGTAATTAAACTTCTCCAGCACGTCATTTTATAACTATAATATGATGAGTTTGTCAAAATAATCCTTCTTTGCAACTATATTTGCAAATTTCTCACAATTGTGACATGATGGAGCAATTTGGAAACCGGAGTCGTGTTCAGCATCCAAAACTATAAAACGACTAGTCTCGCTCGGTGCTTCTTTTTTTGTTGAACTGTAATTATAAAATATCAGTTTCTGTTGATGTAGGTTTTGTTAATAGGCAAACCTAAATAAACTTTAATTATTTTTATAATTTTAATACAAATTTAATTTTTATATGTTTGTTGCGATATTAATAATTTATAGCAAACATAATTTATGAAATCTGCAGATTAAAAATTACCTACTTTTATGACATAAACTTTAAATTGTAATCCAATTTGTGTCATTTGTTGTTATCAATTAAATATTAAGTAATTTATTAAAATTATTTAATTAAAGGTATTATAATTTATACATATGTTAGAATATACATTATCCAATTATATTTTCTATATTGATATATTGATATAATAAACATGCATAATAGCAAAGTACAATTGTATTATACTATATTTTAATAAATACGGTAATATAAAAATATTTTAAATATTGCTTGTTATTGAACAATTATTACAATAATAGAAAGACGTAATGCTTTATTATAATATTTAATGCTTTATGAAGTAATAAACAAATCAAATATGTACATACATTACCTGAAATATAATAACTTTTGTAACAATAAATAACGGTAATATAAGAATATTTTAAATAGTGCTTGTTATTGAACAATTATTACAATAATAGAAAGACGTAATGCTTTATTATAATAATATTTAATGCTTTATGAAGTAATAAAACAAATCAAAATATGTACACATACATACCTGAAATATAATAAAGCTATTTGTAACAATCAAAAACACTGAATATTGAAATCGGACAAATTTTGATTGGTTGTAGGGCCATATGCCAATAGCGAATAGCAAAATTCGTTGGATTCTAAAATGTTCAACTATACAGATCATTTCTCTTTGAGCATTCAACTACATCTGAGAGTATGTTGATCGGGGTTTTCATTTCTTATTTTCTGAAGTATACGTCGAATATTAGAATATTTTTCATTTAGCATAAGGTAATTTACCTATGGGGAAAATTATCTAATTGAAACAATTTACCTTATTGCTTTAAAATGAACACAATTTTTCTTAAAATTTGTCATAAACGTATGGACATACGTATAACATAAAATATTAAATACGACGTAGTAAGTAAAAGCTATGATACTATGGAAGTGCTACAGAGCATGTCATATAATGCTGTCGAAATGATACAGAAATAAAAATGCTATAGAAATAATTTTGGCGCAACTTGCGCGGGAGAGAAAAGTGAGCCGTTAACCGATCGATTTGACGACGTAATGATAGTACAACGGATATGTGTTTCTCACAGAATAGTAGTCATGACAGGATATCTTGCCCAAAGTTCGCGCAAGCGCAATTGATTTTTCCACGCAGTACATCTTCGCGCTCTTCATTACAGTTCACGCATTCGTATCGTATACATGTCTCTGAAAAGAAGCGTTACCTGGTTAATCCTACATACACATCAGTTTTGATATGACGGTAATTATGTAACATATCATTATCTGCGACTTATTACGTTTGTAAAGAATGTTGAATTGCATCCTCAAATGTCGTTTTTTTGCAAAACTCATATTTAGTGGATTGTAACATATATTCGCTTTTTAGTGTTTTGATCATCACGTTAGTTTTATGGAAAAAGTATAACATCGTTTTAACGCAAAAAAGTTGTGATATCAACATATCATTTCGATTATTGATAAGGTATAACATAATTATATTTTATAAAAATAGCCTTATTAAAAACAGCTTCTATGAAAATAACGATGTCACAAAATACCGCCAGTTGTAAATACAAATCTTCATATAAAATATATGACACGAAATAAGTTATTTCGATTCATAATTGTAATATATTTACTATATTACGATTTCTACAAAAATAATATCACAAAATGCTATAAATTGTGAATGCAAATGTTCATACAAAATGTATCACTCGAAATATCTTGATTCAAAAGTTTATGTAACTGTATGCTTTTCATTCTATTGCAACCAGTTTCTACA
This sequence comes from Ooceraea biroi, assembly GCF_003672135.1. NCBI lineage: Eukaryota > Metazoa > Arthropoda > Insecta > Hymenoptera > Formicidae > Ooceraea > Ooceraea biroi. Next base: position 14,924,592 of record NC_039507.1, read on the forward strand.
AAACCAGGTAATACAAAAATAAACAAGTTTTCCTACACAACATAATATATAACATGAAATCAGTTATCTTGAATCACAAATTCATAGTTGTCACATATTTATGAAAGATATATTTTTCAAATGTAATAAATACAAATCTATTTAATGTAAGAGCTTGGCGTTTCTGGAATAACTCATGTGATATTATGTGTGATATTATAATTGAACTGTGATAACCGTGAATTGTATACACTTATATAAATCATATAATTTCTAAGTTGACATTAAATAATGTCACATAGTTTGAAATCTAGTAGCCAAGTTTTTTGTATTAATTTATATACGTAAAATATGATAAAACTAATCGTAGGAAGAAAGACACAAAAGACTAAGTGCATTGATTTCATGTATATTTTTGAAGAAATAAATTTTCATAAACACTTTTTTAGAAAGGGTTTTTAGAATTACACTGTTTTTAGAAAGAACGATACGATTTTATGTACTTGGCGTACATACTTTTTCTTTTTTTAAAAAGATTTTTGTAGGGTAAAAATATACAGAATATATCATTGACAGAGCGAGATTTAAAATTTCGGTTTTATTTACTCTTTTGTTGTATATATTCACGTTTTATATTTAATTCAGTTCTACTTCAAATTTGTATCTTATATTATTAGTAACACAATATCTCTCCTACAGTTACATGGAAAATATGAAACGATTGTCCAGTGAATATCGAGATCGTGCATTGCCACCATTAGATCTAGCGATATGGAACATTGAATACGCTGTTCGTAATCCAAATGGTTCAGCATCGCCGGTCAGATCTCAGAATTGGATGGAGAAGAACTTGATTGATATCTATGCGATTCTAGTCCTTAGTTTGGTCGTAACATTGGCAGCTGTAGTCTTTGTAATGAAGATACTGTACAATTATTTATATAAGAGTATTGCATCTAAATTATGTAAAGACAAACAAATGTAAACTATTAGATAGTAATTACGTCATTTTCGTTATGCATTAGTTATTATAGTTAATAGCTATTAGTATGTAATTCGTAAGCAATTGTTTTTATTATTCTTTTATAGCCAGTTTAATAAAATGAAATACAGTAATATTACATTATTAGAATATAACTAGATTAATATAGTACAAAAATAAATTATGCTAAATATTTGTTAAGTTTGAAATGATAGGTATTTGTGCCTCTTCATTTAGCTCATATAAATAGCTTATCTCAAAATCTTGTGGTGATGGTGGTCTGTTACTGAATCTTTAACAAGTGGGATGTAACATTTCTCATTAAATTGTTAAATTTTTATAAGTATTTCTTTATTCTTAAGATAGTTACTTCCGTAATTTTTAATTTCCGGATTGTAATCATTAATCTTTAATATTGAATTTCGGAAATGTTTTGCTATCGCAGGTTTTTTGAAGCTATCCTTTTAAGCTTTTGTTACATAAATATTCATAAAATTATAAAAGAACTCTGAAATAAAATAGAGATATTAATTAAGCGTCAGGATTGGTCAATCCTAAAATTAATTTTTCTACTTTTTTATTTATTTTTTAATTTTTTTAATATAATACCGATAATTTTGCTTATCGAAAACTCTAGACCACTTTGAAAGAAAAGCACACAAGCTATGGAACTATTCAATCTTTAAAATCGGCTATGGAATTAGGTAGTTGTTAAATGCATCTAAGGTGGTGTTAATCACTGCATTTAAAATTATATTATATTGTAGAACTTTTACGTCGTTAATTTCACATATCCGCTATCGAATGTCCGCAACGCTGACTATATGTTGTTTGTTGCAAATCATTCGATCTGCTGCCTGTTAATCTAATCCTATTAGGTGTGCAAATTAATTCGGTACTTTTTTTAAAGAAATTAAAGATTTTAGGAAAAAATATATAACATATAGGTCAATCTTCGAAATATTTGCCATGATTTTCTAATACTTTTTTGCAGCTATTGGAAAATTGATTGAATCTCTTCTTCTGAATTTCTTCTCGAAAACAAAAACGTAAGGTGCAATTTCTTAAAAGCTAAACATTGAATTTGCACACCGAATACTTCCTAATAATGCTTCCTTACTAACTAACGGTAATTATAAAAAAAATTCAATATTTCATCGGTCAAGTAGAAATCTACGTGTAATTTTAAACTGTTTCCTGCAGGTGATAATATGATTATGCACTGTCGGTGCATTATTGTTGATTGGTAATACGTAAACCATATTTATCAATACATTCACGTACGTACGTAATAGAGAAGAGAACCTTTAGAAAAGAAGAAAAATATTGTAAATTTCGACACTAATGATTTAAAGATATTAAAAGATATTCTATATTGTAGTTAAAAATTGTAATAAATAACCGGAGAACACTTATAGTATCTTTAATTATATTCAATTGAAACTACTACTATATTTGTTTAAAATATATTAGATTTATAAGTATTACTACTATATTTGAACACTTCGCAGTTTGACAGACATCGAAACAATATAATTTAACTTTTTGCAACAATGTACATTTTTATTAAACTATGAGAAAAATGTTAAGAACATATTATTTTATTTGATTTATTTATTATAATTAGTATGCTCAGAATCCTATAAAAATTTTTAATTAAATAATATTATATAAAAATTCTTACTTTAATAAATACTATATTAATTAAATTTAAAATAAAGGATTAAAATTTAAAAAAGAATAGCCATTTACTTGCTTTCCTATTTCGAAATTATTATGTATCATTTGTATCACAATACATTTGTATCGCATATTCATAATACATATCACATATGTATTATCGATTGCCGATTTGTTTATATGTATCGATATTGTTATTTTGTAAAATTCATATGAATGTTGTTTCCAACATTACGATAAATAATCGCAGCTATACTTGCATAAATACTGCCCATATTCGTACATTTCAGCTAGCTTTACTTTTTTTATGCACATATTTACTATAAATGCAATTCATATTGCATATATACGTACTGGAAATGGTTAACAGTTTATCACACTGACTCTCATCATGATAATATAATCTTAAAATGCAAATAAAGTCAGCTGCATTCTCCAACAGCATCGCACACATGATAAATTGTTATATTGTTATAAAGTATAATTATTGTACTCAAAATTGTTATGTAATCAACGCACATCATGTAATCACAATATAAATATGGTATAACATTCGTTATATCACCAATAGTATCATCAACGTTCATGATAAATTGTTATCACCAATAGTATCATCAACGTTCATTATTTCAAGGTTGCCTATTCGCTTGCGGATATTAATAGAGACAGGCTGACTTACCAAGAGCATTCTGCTCTGAAGTGTCGACGCGTGAGCGCAGAATATTTAGTTGATCTTGACTTTATCATAACAATGTCGAGATATATATTACTTTTGTGTATTTTATCAGGACTCGTGGCCCTATCGACGGCTTCGTTGTCGATTTTGCTGGTGCAACCTCTTACGTCGACCAGCCATCACATCTGGACGATGACTTTGGTCAAAGGATTGCTCCAAAAAAATCATCGTGTACACGTAGTGAGCATCCACGAGGCCAACGTCAACGATGATTTGGCACGGAATTTGACATACACTGTAAGTAAAAATTACCAGCAAACACAGTTATGTATTATATTGTCGTAATAAACTGGTATGTAACAAATAATACAAGAAGAATATTACAAGTAACGTACTTGTAATGTCCCACTTATGTAATAGTTATAAAGTATAATTATTGTACTCAAAATTGTTATGTAATCACAATATAAATATGGTATAACATTCGTTATATTATATGTTACTTCCACATTGTATAACTGCTATAATCTGTTTGGTGCGTTATTTTTAACGAGCAAAATAAGGAAATTATTGTAATCGCGAAGTTTTTATTCAAAACATTTTCCAAGATTTAACGCCTTTTAAAGAAATTTTAGTTGCTCCTTTCATGTTCTCATTCTATTCACTGTTATTTATTACTATCAGTTTATTACTATTATTATTATCAGGTTTTCGAGGATGTGATGAAAGAGGTACACGAAACCGACGTTAACAATTTAGTTGCATTGCGGAACCTCAATGCATTTTATTCCGCATACTTTGTGTATTCTTGGAGCATTGCTGCATGTGAAAAAATAACACAAACCAAAGGGGCGAAGGAACTTCTGGAAATTATCAAGCACAATGAATTTGACGTTATAGTGCAGGATGTTTCATTACAACAATGCCTGTATGGATTATGGGAGGTAAGTAAAATATGTATGCATTATATACATATACATATATGCAGTGTTGGGAACGTTACTTAAAAAAAGTAACGCGTTACCGTTACCGTTATTTTTCGTAAAAAGTAACGCGTATCGTTACTCGTTACCAATTTTAAAAAGTAACTCGTTACCGTTACCGTTACTTAAAAAAATAACGATTCGTTACTTTTTTATAAAATATTTAAATAAAATATGTACTTGATTAAAAAATGTAATTATTTTTATTTTTACACAGTTGGAAAATTTGTGTTTTCTTGTTAAAAAATATGCCGGTTAACATTTTTGTGTTAAATATTTAACACATTCATGTGTTAATTTAACATGTTGCTGTTGTGTTAATTCAACTCAAGTGTTAAATTTTTAAAACAACTAAAAAAAGTGTAAAAATTACACATTGTGCACCTATTTTTTATTTTACACAATAGATATGTTCCGTATTATTAGTGACAAGTTTTATCTGTTAAAATTTACAGAAAACTATGTTGAGAGTAAAGATGTATGTAAAAATAACTTTTTTTTCGAGTTAATTTTATCATTAAAAATATGTTGATTTTACACAAAATTTATTTCAAATTACTTCGCAGTTTGCATTCATTTTGGGTTAAAATATTAACATAATATTAGTGTCACCATTTAACATATCCATATTATGTTAAATTAACACAAAAATTTATGTGGACCGTTTGGGACATGTGATATCTGTTAAATTTAACACAAATTTTTCACCTGTGTATATATGTTAACATTTTATTCATATATACATATATATATATATATATATTTTAATAATAATAAATTGGTTTTGCGAAACTCTTGCACTTATAATTGCACATTGTTTTACTTAAAATGATAACACTAAAATTAATAAGTAATAAAAAGAACTTAATTAGTAACTAATGAAAAGAACTGAAAGTAAAGAGCTGTTGCCTGAGTGGAATCTGTGCGTTCATTCTGCTGATTTATTGAGTAGAGATAAAAATTAAAATAACGATAAAAGTAACGGTTAAATTCGTTACCGTTACTGTAAAAATGTAACTACGTTATCGTTATCGTTACAGACAGCAAAAAGTAACGATCGTTACCGAAAAATAGTAACGGTAACGGTAACGACGTTACAAGTAACGCGTTACTTCCCAACTCTGCATATATGTATACATATGTGTCCATGTACATATACGTGAGTTGTAATTTTATAATATATTTGCGGCATTATTTGCAAATCTAATTACAAGTGCATAGATACAATACATACATAGAGCATGTTACGAGTTACTGATAACATCAGCATTACATAATAGTAGATCACAGTCTGACGTAACACGACAATTCTAAATGCGTGAGTAATCGAATCAATCGAACGTAAAAAAGAGATAAAAAAGAGTAGAAAAGAGACAGCAATAGAAAAGAGATGCGGATAGTTATGCTAGAAGTAATTGCTTGTGATGAGAAATCAGAAATCTCAATTAATCGGTTATAATAATTTGATCGATTGTAAAACTTACATAAGAAAAAGTCTTTGGATGAACTTTTCCTTTCGTTAAATTTATCAATATTCCTTTAAATATGTAAATTTTACGTTTGTTTGTAATATACAGGGTGTTTCCTAAGTAAGTAGACAAACTTAAGGAGGATATTCCTTGGCTTATTTTAAGAAGAAAAGGTCATATAAACATATGTCCTAAACTGCTTTGTTTTCCAAAAAAAGTACATCACTGTTTTCGTTCACTTTTCGGATAGCGTGCTTTAAATCCAGTAGATTTTTTTCTATGGGGACAGCTTAAATCTTTAGTTTACGCTACACCTATTCAAAATGAAGAAGATCTCAGAAATCGCATAATAGATGGATGTGAAAGAATACGTAACACTCCAGGTATTTTTGAGCGTGTACGTCAATCAATGGAAAGGAGAGTTGAGGCGTGTATCATGGCTGCAGGTGGACATTTTCAGCAGTTACTGTGATGTTATTATTTTTCTTTTTAGTTACTATTTTCTTTTTCGTTATAATTTTTCTTTTTGGTTACTATTGTTTTTCATTTGTTTCATTTGCAATAACACAAACTGTTCTATAATAAACGAAAAGTGAACAAAACAGTGATGTACTTTTTTTGGAAAACAAAGCAGTTTAGGACATATGTTTATATGACTTTTCTTCTTAAAATAAGCCAAGGAATATCCTCCTTAAGTTGTCTACTTACTGTCCACTTAGAAACACTGTACCATAAATATATTTTCTAATCTTATTTTCAAATAGATAAACCTCGCTCAGTTTCAAATAAATTTATATCAAGTTATATCTTAATTGCTTGCAAAATAGTGCCAAAATTTTGTCAAAACTTGATTTGCAAAAATTTTATCGTTTGCAATTTAGGTGTATATGGACATCCGAACAAATGGTATTTTCTTGAGCATGTACAAAGAAAATCTGCGACATCTGCGAGACACATGAACAGACGGGCATGCCTATTTTCTCCCAACGAAAATTGTCTCTCGGTAATTGAATAATGAGACTTGATAGAGATGGATGATCTCTCTCTCTCTTTCTCTTCGATGCATGTACACCGTTTAATAACATCGGAAAATATGAAATAGAGCACTTCTAGCTCAAATAAATAATTTGTGTTTGCTTAGTATAGCACCAAATAACATAGTGACTTATACACGCCTACTACATCTGTATTTTATATACATATAATAATTATATTCACATAGACAATAGTTTTATTGTTTCTCATTTTATGATTTATTTAGCATAAAACTTTAATTTGTTTATTTACAAATTTAATAGGTACGCGTATTACTTTCAACATTTTGTATATGACAATTAAGTAAATAAATATCAAATGATAAAAGATATGAATTAAATTAATAAATTGCTGTCTGCTGTATTTGAACATGTGACAACTAACAATGTACATTAGAAAATACACAATCTCTGGTAACCATCATACATTACTCATAACACATGTTTTAGCGGCATGTCTATTCATATAAGTCTATGGCGATATCTGCGATATATTTCAGTTGCAAAACCAAACCACCTGTAATTCAGGCTTGATCCCGTTCGGTCCTGCACCTTGGCTGAACCATTATATGGGCGGCCCACATTACTGTGCGATCTTACACATATATAGGCTCGAAACTACGAATCTGGCAAGAACGTTAAGCGTTCTTTATTTCATCGTAGTGATTTTATCCGATACTATTATTTCCTGCCTGCTTGTCTGGCAATACTGAAACAATACATAGGTCACGAGTAGGCCTTTACAGAAGCCCAGAAAAACATAATGTACGATAATACTTATCCTAAATCGACAGACAGTTCCGTTGCCTGTAAATGCCATAGAAGTTGGTGGGATGCATGCTCCAAATGCAGTCAATGAACTGGGGTAAATCAAAGATACTCCGAGGTAACACAGCAAATACTTTTGAGAATTCATTGAAAATATTAATGAAAGTAACAGCAGAATGTTTAAGGAAAACTGAGAAAATTTTGTTTACTCATTCCGATAATAAATGATTGGATTAAACAAATTCAGGAAATATGTTGCTCTTTGTCTAGATATAATTAATTAACATTAATTTTCATTCTATAGCTAATTAATTAATTTTTAAATAACTAATTAAATAATTGTTTAATTTTACAACTTCTCTGTTATAACACGCATGTGTTGATTTGCAACTCTATTATTAAAATGTGACACTGTCATCCTTGTATCTCTCTATAAGTGGTATGGGAAATTCTTGATAGAAGCAGAGAAAGGAGCCATGTAATATCGTTAGGAACGAAGAATGTTAACTGGAGGTGTATCGGAATAGATGTAAGGTGTCATTGCTTGCTCTGTCGAAACTGAGCAACAGTACTCTAGGGAATTAGACGATGAGATACAGTGGTCTAATGCCGGATAACATAATGTCCGTTCAATGAGAAAGCCCTCAGAAACGATGTATTAGTACGTTCTTCGATTTATTAAAATAGAAAGATCTATTACATTAATATAATAAGAAAATTCTCATAGCAACAAAATATTTTATTGTGGCAAAGTTTATATGAGAACGACAATCATAGATTTGCAGTTTACTATATGCTTTTAGCAGATCCTGCAGGACTGAAGCTGATCGGGACTTTGGGGTTCTGGTGGCAGTGTGGTGCACTCTTCCGTGTGTATTTGCTGGATTCCCTTTATCATTGCCCCTTATTATCAGTGTCTATGTCTCCTGTCTCCTCTATCTTTATTCCAGCCTTATTTAACTCACCACTGTGGTGTCATGGCAGGTGTTGCCATCCCTGTCTTATTTATTGCTGTCCAAATATGATTCGGCTCCAGGCTCTTCTGCCTGTCTCACACTGTCCGGCTGTTTGTTTCCAGCCAGGCGTGGTACATTCTGATTAGTCCCAGCACGTGACCCCGTATATGTTGGTTATATCATTCTCAGTCTCTGAACGTTCTCTTGATCAGATGTCATTCTGGCTGGACTACAGCCAGGCTCTGCTGTCAGCCTGGTCTGTTGTATCTGTGACTGAGTCTCCTGGAGGACTGTTGTACCCAGAGGTTGTGAGTGATGACTGTTTGCCAGTTTGTTGATGAATGGTTCTTGTGCCGGCGTGATTGGTGTGGTGAGCTTGGTAAAGTATGGTGTCAGAATTTTGATGTGGTGCATGAAGCCTGGTGCAGATATGAAAATGAGTTGCGGCGTGCGTTTGTATGCCAAGGAGCTTGTCGACGGTCGACGGACGAAACCACTTTTGCGTGTGCTCATGATAGTGGTATGTTGGATGCGTATGTATGTGCGTTATGTTTGCCACAAGATTTTTGCTATGACGGTTTGGATACAATAAAGATAACAAACGTTGAGAGTTCTTTGTATTCCAGGACATTTGTGGGTGCGTTTTGTGGCTGGTTCGTGAAATGTTCTTCCAGTGCATGCCTGATGGGGTTGTGTTTTTATTAAGGCCAGAGTTTTATGGTGCCTGTTAGGATGTTTGATTCCGTGTCTGATTTCCCATTTCAATGGTCGTTATGTCTTGGCCTTAGTCCATTGGTGCAGGTGTGTTGCCAGTGTGCAAATCTCAAATGGTTGCGTGCGTTTTGAAGATTCTATGTTTCATGGGACATTGTGTCTTTTTAAAAGTTGGTTTTATGTTGGCGTTGATTGTCAGTTTGACTTGGCATTGAGTTAGTGATTGTGTTTGTTCCAAGTACATGTATAAGGTAGAGTATGACAGTGTCAGTTTGATTCTGTCATTTTATAAATCTGCAATGTTAGCATTGTGTTGTGGATTGCATTTGAACGTGTGCATAGATTCAGTTTTAGATCGGACAGGTTGTCGTTCTTGTGTCCAACTGCAATTGAGCTGTGTGGTCCTTATGCCTTATGCTCTTTGGTGGTGCCTTGGATGTAAATTGTAGTGTGTGAGATGAGCAGAGACGTTCTGGGAGGATGCGGAGACGATATGGACCAGTTCAGAATCGCTGGTGTGGGTTGAGTTCTGCCCAGAGCAGATCATGGTCAGTTGGCGTTGGTCCTTTTCTCCTGTAGATGTTCGCTGGACTGCGCGGAGTAGTTTCGTGGATCCTGAATGCATGAGACGGCCTCGGTGTGTTCTCGTGTGCTGGAGGCTATCCATCTGACACCCGTGCTGGCTATCTTTTGTTTGCAGGCCAGTCGGACTTGGCTCCTTCAGGCGATCCCACGCTCAGGATTAATTAAATGGTTCTTGGCCGTTCTGACAGTCTTGACCATGGCCCAGAAGAGGATGAGATCCAGGGCGTGGTTAAACAAGCAAATGTGCCAGGTATCCGGACAATTAACGACCAGTTGTCTCTGTTCCAGCCTGGCGTGCAACATTTGGACACTGGTGCCTGCCCCCTGGCCTCTTTGGCTCCCACCCAGCACTTTAAAATGGGTCCCAGTGGTGCTGACCCCAGTGCCTGACCTCCCTGCAAATGCTGGTGCACAGAGGATTCCTGGCTCGGCCACAGCCAGTTCCCAACATTCCTGATTTGACATGTCTTGGCTGTCTAAAAATTCTTGTGGGCTCCTGGGTGAAAACAATGACTGATGTGTCTCCATTGGAGATGGTGTCTCTGAAAACTACATTCACCTACCTGTCAACATTTTGAAATATGTCTCTGTCTGTCTGACCATTACTTTGTGCCCTTCTCTGTCACACTTTACATTCTTCATTCAGCCTGCTTTTGTCGTGTTATTGGGCGGGAGACCCTTGCATGGTGTGCAAGTATGCGACCGATGCTCTTTGCAGCTTTGTGAGAAACAGGCGTTGAACTGGTGGTGATTTTAGGCCTTCAGTGTGTTCTCTGTTCTGTGGTTTGCGGCGACAACATGCTCCTCTGCACACCACCTTGCCTTTGACAGTAGCTGTGCAGCACATTATGGTGGACATGTTCTCTGTCAATCGGTTGGGTGGTCTGGACATGGCACTCACTGTGCAGCGCGGTTGGCTGCCCCCACAGCCTGTTTGGTTAGTTCTATATTCTCATTCTAACATCTTTGTTTGCTGTTCTGCGGCCTCTCACTGTGTTTTTACCACACACTAAGTGGACGTGGGAAGGGCGTGCATGGGCTGGGCACATGTGGACACGCAGACCTTCCAGGCTGCACGTTGGGCATTGCGCGTTGCTGCACTACGGTCTGTCTTTACCTGACATTTGAGCGTGCATTTCTGTGGACGTTTACCCTGCCGCGCAACACCACCTGCAGCACCTTCTGTGCCGTTCTGTGGACATTTCTTGTCTTCTTGACTGTGGATGAGCACACCTCAGGAGGAAGAGCTATGGACGTGCACACGTGGTGGGCGTTCTGGTTTTGCAGGATGCAGGGTGGAACCTCCTGGATCTCTGTGGATGATCTGAAGGACCTGCGTGTGCTGGCCCCACGCCTGCTGGCCTCTGTGCCATGCTGGGCGTTGTGCTGCCAATTCCCAGGTGGTGCCTGGGACCAGACGTGGTTGTGCTGCTTCTTCTGCACTGCACTGTGTCAGTGCAGAGGAGGGCAGCATTCTTCCTGATTTTGCACACCAGTGGTGGGGCGAAAGGCGACTGGTGGGTTGGTGGGCATTTTGGCATCGTGGGATCCACCTCACGCCTGCACACGCACGCACATGAACGTTCTGCGTGGGATTGAACCTGTAACACGCTATTCTTGTTGCTGCACATTTTGCCACCTGTGTGTGCTCACATAACATAACGCCTGCTGATATTCTAAACACTGCAAGGATGGATCTCAGTCTCCCATGACCACACACCCCAATTCTGTATATTAACTTCCCTGGTGAACATTTACGCGGCATTCTCACCTCTCA
>NC_039507.1:14936294-14991680 GCF_003672135.1 Ooceraea biroi
TCCAAATTTACGATAAGTATTCGCTCAATGTTGGAGCATCTTTATCATAATGAATCCCAAGTTTAACGAGAGAAAAGGAGCTATGGCTTCCTAGACAAAACAAACGATCATTAAACGGTAATGATCGCTTATTCGTGTCAATGCGGACATCAAGGCATTAAAAAGATCAGAGCAGAGGTCACAATTACTCCACCGACACCGCCGACGCGACTGATCGCGGTAACCGCTTCGCTGGAATCGTGTCTTACCTGAACCGGTAAGCAGGCTGCTATCTTCTTGTCGATGTTGCGCATCTGATCGCCGGCCTCGAAGATCGGCAGGCCCATCAGGATGCCCGTCTTAGCTGCGCACAGGCGGCACAAGTAATCGAACTCCTCGACGACGGCCATGACGGCAGAACCGCGAGAGGTGTCGCCTTATCTACTGGGTTATAGCGCGACTCCCGCCCGCAGGCCGACGACGCGAGGACCTCTCAGAGAACGCGGCGCTTTCGATCCGACGCTCCTGCAACGCGCATTCCGTCTCGTGAAGTCTGCGGAGTTCTAGAGCTGCTCGTGGATGGCGCGGCGGCGCATCTCCCTCCAAGATTATTTTCAAGGCTGTTCGTGACACACCATCGAGGACTCGTCGCGTCCGTCGCGATCGGTCACGGAGCGCCCGCAGGAACGGCGGGGAGGAGGACCGCTTGGCGTTGCACCGACCAAAGAGTCGCACCTTGGTGGCACTTCCGAGTTCCGACCATAGACGTATATAGAGTCCCTATAATAAGAGTCTGCCATAAGGCGATGTGGGCAAAATCCTGCGAGAGAGAGAGGGATACATTTAGCATCTCTCTCTCTTTAACCTAACCTCTTCTGACGTGCTCACGCATGCTCACAGTCCGCCACCTGTGAGTACGCTGTAACGTGCTCGAAGATATGTACATTGTAAAAAATTGGTGGATGTGCAGCACCATTTTGTAATAATTCAGCAGCCAAAGGATACAGCATGAAGATATTTCCTAAAGATCCCATACATCGAGCGTTACGGATAAAAAATGTTCCAAGTGATAATTGGACATGGACAAAGAATTCTCGTCTTTGTGAGGTTAGCAATCATTTTATTTTAGTATAATAAAATAATAATTACAATGTTAATTAAGATTAATCTAATAATAAATTGTGTAAACGTTCAATGTTTTTCTTACAATTATCATAATTATATATAATTAAAGTGTATAATAAAACTATATTATCATATAGGTTCATTTTGCCCAAGAAATGTGGGATGCCAATCGCAAACATAAGTTAAAACAAGATGCAATACCAACAATTTTTGTTTTTTTTTAAAAAAAAGCAAGTACCAACAAAAGACATGGAAGAGAATGATGACAGTACTACAAGTAATGTACATACAATAACCAGCAGCACACAAAGCAGTAAATGTACAAATAAAGAAGCAAGTGATAACGAAGTAGCAACTGAAAATGAAGAAGTTAATATTGATGAAGTTATTTTTGTGATACATGCAGTATTTATGTGATACAATGTGTGATATATAAAATATATGTATTTTTTATTTTACAATACATAAAGTATTTTAATTAATGTTTGTGTTTATTTTCCTTTGTATTTTTTTTTATTTTGTTAATTATATACAACTACTCAATAAAGATTAAGTGCAAGGAATTGCTTATAATAATATATTATTTTGATGTTTTATATACAATGATCATAATATTTAGTTCTTCTAAAACATTATTTTTAAGTTATTTTATTTAGTTTTTATTTGTGTTGCTGAAATATAATGTTTATATTAATGATGAGGTTTGTATGATTCAAATATGAGCGGGAATTGCCCCGATCTGAAGGACCAATCAAAACTGGATATCGGATGGCAAGACTCTTATTATAGAGACTCTAGACGTACATAATAGACTGCGCGCTCTTACGGGCGAGCTGAAGACGACAGAGAGAAATGGAAGTAGCGCTGCGGTGGTGCTCTCTCTCTCTCACTCATAATCGAGAGTGGGGGGAAAGTGCTTGGAGGAGACAGAGGAGAGAATGGCTGCGTTCGGCAATAGGAAAGGCGTGAAAGGGGAGGCTTGCGGAGTAAAGTCCTAAATCAAAGAAGCGCAATCGCGCATTACGCTCTCCATATAACAAATAAAATACAACTATTATGAAATAAGAAATATGTAAGATTGAAGAATGTAAATATAAGGCACAAATGTAAAATATACTTTTCTTTATTCTCCTGACTATAATTACGCTACAAAATAGTTATGAGTGATACATAATATGTTTGTAATCAAGATGATTATATAATTAACGAGACTGTAAAATACGAAATACATTTTTTCAATCGAATAACGCAATGCATCAAAGCAAATAAGATTGATTTCTCGATAAGAGCCAATATAATCATGCTCAAATGTGGTTATACTAGCCAATTCAGACAATGTTTCCTCAGACATTTCTTCATTATTGTTAACTGTATGTTTTAATAATTGTGTATTATCTTGCACCGTACAGTTTGCTTGTGTTGGAACAATGGAATTAACGTGAGTTACAACTTTCTTGTAATTCTGTGTAAATTGACGACAGCTTGACAACTACTGCGACAGTGTGGACATTTGATGGCATTGGCCATTGACATAGGAACATATGGACGGAGCCTATGCTACGAACTTAGGCAAGGGGGTTCTGAGATTTGCGGTAAGGAGAGGCTGCTGGCAAATCGGGCGAGTTCGGTTGTTCTCGACATCGCCCGAATGATACTTGATAAAGTTTTGTAAAGTTATGATACTGAAATTACATGTACGATGAGTTATTGTGTTGTGTCGGAATGTAGCAATCGCATTAATGCAAAAAGGAAAAATTGGCAACAACTTATGAAAGAAAATGATCCGAAAATTTCTTTTCATCTGTAAGTAAAATACATACAATTGTAGGTTATACACAATGCCGGTAAAACGTTTCAGATATTGTTATGTGTTTATTATTATATTCATATGAATAATTGTTCGATAACAGTTTTTCATTTATAGTTGTTATTATAATTCATATATTTAATAATAATATATACGATTTGACTATATATATATATATATATATATATATATATTTATTAAATATATGAATTAATAAAAACTATAAATGAAAAACTGTTATTGAACAATTGTTCATATAAATATAATAATAAACAAGCCAAAATTCTTTCTTAACACAATAATAATAAATTTAAATAATAATAAACACATAACAATATCTGAAACGTTTTACCGGCATTGTGTATAACCTACAATTGTATGTATTTTACTTACAGATGAAAAGAAATTTTCGGATCATTTTCTTTCATAAGTTGTTGCCAATTTTTCCTTTTTGCATTAATGCGATTGCTACATTCCGACACAACACAATAACTCATCGTACATATATATATATATATATATATATATATATATATCACTGGCGAAACCGAACATACCCGAACAGCCGAAGTTACACGAAGTGCCAGTGCTCTCCCCTTACCGCTAATCTCAGCTTCCCCTCGTAAAAGGCTCCGTCCATATATTCCTATGTCAATGGCATTGGCCATCCCCACCACGACGTACATTAAACATAGGGATCCTCAAGTGAGGGATGGGACACCGAGCGGCAGGATGCGGATTGGTCGTCCGCCATTAATGGGATATTTCCGCTTTGAATATATTCAAATATGTCAATTTATGTTTTTGCAAGGTTAGAATTATCATTATATTAAGAGTTGATTGAGTAGTGTGTATTAAGTGTTTTACATTAAGTGTATTATTTTAAAAATAATACACCGACTTAGGACTTAGGACTTTACCGATAAATGTTTTACTTGAGTTATTATAAAAAATACCACGTGTTATAGACATTTTATCTAATACTACAATGCAGTCATCGGTATCCTTTTCAAAGTGAGATATTTTTATTCTTAGAAAATCAAAAACTTCGTCAATAAGCCCTGATTCAAATTTTAAATATTCTTGTTAATGTACGGACTGAAGGCAATGGGTATCCTTGATTTAATATGGCGCGTAATGTCATCACTTCCGCTATCCCATTAATGGCGGCTTTGTCCCATCCCTCACTTGAGGATCCCTAATTAAACAGAGATAGCACCACCGCAGCTATTGCTCTCTCTTACTAATCATGTCTTCAGCCTTTCTCATGGGATGGCGCAGTCTATTATATAAGTCTATGGCGCATACGCGTGCCCATTGTTTGTGTGATACATAAAGATTACTCGATGCACAAAAAAAAGAAAATACAGGATGTCCGACAAATAACTTCTATCCCGAAAAGTGGAGGTAGATTGCGTCCAACTGAAGAGAAAAGTCGTGTATCATTTTCCAAAATTCGCAATAATAATCGAATTATTAACCAATTAATATTAACATATGAGAGCGCGAGAAGCGATAGGCCGGACTCAGTAGGCAGTATCATATATCACGCGTCGCTCGCCGCTCGCTACGTGACAATTTTTTGTAGCCGCGTTACTCCGCCTCTTGCTATCGGACGCGTCCATCGTTGCTAGGAGATCTAAGAAGTAATACCTACTGTCCGACCTATCGCTTCTCGCGCTCCTATATGTTAATATTAATCGGTTAATAACTCGATTATTATTGCGAATTTTGTAAAATGATACACGACTTTTCTTTTCAGTTGAACGCAATCTACCTCCACCTTTCGGGATAGAAGTTACTTGTTGGACACCCTGTATATGTATAATATTCTATAATTATATCTTACTTTACTGTCACGATGACATTCTGACAAAGATGATTTTCTTATGCGAGATACTGGCAGAGACAAAAGAATGCATAAATGTATAAAAATATTGTAGAAAGAGAGATGCTAATCGTGATTCTGCATTATATTTAAGCAGCTGGCGAACGTCAGTGACGATAGACTTACTTCTATCAAGCGACGCGGTAGCGTCGCGACGCCAAGTACATAAAAATAAAAAATAAAGCTCCGAACAATGAGAATCACTGCATAAACATCGAGCGTTACCAAGTTCAGTGCATAGACGTCGAGTGCTACCGTATAGCTTATCTGGAATTTATATCATTTGACAGGTCACATAGACTTATGATTAAAATATTTCAGGAACTAAAGCCGTTATCAAAAATCTACCGGCACTTTTATTATATAATATGGGTGCAAGCTTTTGATTGCGACCAATTTGATCAAGATTGATGCAGTCAGTCTTGAGATATTGTAATCGTATATTATAATTGTGACGTTTCATTTTCCTTTTCCATGCAATTCAGGTTCAGACTCGCGTACATATGTCGCACATACACATGCAAAGCGATTTTGTCCGTCAAGCTGCCGTTCACACATGCATGATGTAATTTATTATAAATTAAAACTGATTTTAATACTTTTGGGTAATGTTTTATTTTGAGATAAATATATAAATCGCAAAAACTATAAAAAATTTAAATTTACTTGTTTAAATGAAATCATCGTGATAGCGTCGCAATGATAGGTAAATAATTTTCTAATTTGAACGATATATTATGACAATTTAATTTGAGTACAAATCAATCAACAAACGTTTCGGTCTATTCGTTAGACCATCTTCAATGTATATCAGTAAACTATAAGCGAAATAAAAAATCCATATTAATAGTTACAACGGTCATTTGCAAAAATGTATTGATATTCCATATCGCAATCCAAAATCCATGTTAGTTAGAACAGTCCTTTGCAAATGTATATTCATAGACCCAGTTAAAAAATCGTAATTATCAGTCCATTGTCCAAATATAATGAAAGTAAAAAAGCACATATTTACGCTAAATAATCAAAGAATCAATCAATTCTATAAATATATCGAAATAATGTAAAATAATATAATCAGAATGAAGCATGATCTACGTGCTTAATACAATTTAATTTGAGTACAAATCAATCAACAAACGTTTCGGTCTATTCGTTAGACCATCTTCAATGTATATCAGTAAACCATAAGCGAAATAAAAAATCCATATTAATAGTTACAACGGTCATTTGCAAAAATGTATTGATATTCCATATCGCAATCCAAAATCCATGTTAGTTAGAACAGTCCTTTGCAAATGTTTATTCATAGACCCAGTTAAAAAATCTTTCCCAGTTAAAGAACTTTTTCATTTCTGAGTTTACGGTATTTTCAATAGCAGAGAACTCTAGGCAATATAAAAAATAATGATATCACCAACTCAGAACTGCTCGGAAAAAGAAAAAATTTCTAACGGCTAGAACTTTTTCATTTCTGAGTTTACGGTATTTTCAATAACAGAGAACTCTAGGCAATATAAAAAATAATGATATCACCAACTCAGAACTGCTCGGAAAAAGAAAAAATTTCTAACGGCTAGAACTTTTTCATTTCTGAGTTTACGGTATTTTCAATAGCAGAGAACTCTAGGCAATATAAAAAATAATGTTATCAACAACTCAGAACTGCTCGGAAAGAATTGCATAAACGTCGAGCGCTACCGTATAGCTTATCCGGAATTTCATGCCAAATCCATGTCAAACAAACTTTTGATTAAAATATCTCAGGAACTAAAGCCTTATTTAAAAATCTAACGGCACTTTAAAAATATAATACGGATGCAAGCTTTCGATTGCGACCAATTCGAATAAGATTGGTACAGTCTATCCTGAGATATTGTAACTGAATGTTAGAATTGTGACGTTTCGTTTTCCTCCTTTTCCGAAATCAGTTTCAGACTCACGTACGTATGCTCGCACATACACATTCAAAGCGATTTTGTCACTCAAGGTGCGTTCACAGATGCACGATTTAATTTATTATGAATTAAAACTGATTTTAATACATGGAAAATATTTTATTTTACGATTAAGATATAAATCGCAAAAACTATTATATAAAAAATTAAAAATTACTTGTTTTAAATGAAATCATCGTGATAGCGTCGCAATGATAAGGAAATAATTTTTCTAATTTTGAAATATAAATTATGACAATTTAAGATATAAGTTGGAACATTTTATACTCATAGAATGAAACCGAGAAAAAAAGAGAGAGGGAGAGAGAGAAAATTTTAAATTGTCACAATTTATATTTGACAATTAGAAGTATTAAGAAGAGTTGCACGATTAGATAAATCTTTATTATCCAACATTTTTATGTTTGATGAGATCTCACAACAGAAATAAAATGACATATTATTGTGGCAATACAAAAATACATAAAAACATTTAAAATTAATTAAATGTAAAAAATTTTTACAAAAAGTAATGAGATCCCTCTAAAAAACCTTACAAAGGTAAAAAAATACACCAAGTACATAAAAAAGCAGAACTACATATGATGAAATCCATAGTTAACTAGCCCTAGCAAGTACCTAGACGCAATTCAGTTTGAGGATTTGTAATTTGAAATAATACTTGGCGTGCCCGGGTCGCATTAAAACGTACGTACCTACATATATAATTTGTGTAAACTCTATGTGTAAATTATTTTCATTGAGTGAGTAATGAAAAGGGATATTTATAATCACTCCGCTAATGTGCAAAACTGTAAACGTATTTGTTTTAATATTACCAAATACAAAGATTTACGAGTCATTAGTGAAAATACTCAAGGAAGTACAAATTTAGAAGAATGCATGTCCAATGCGACCCGGGCACGCCAAGTATTATTTCAAATTACAAATCCTCAAACTGAATTGCGTCTAGGTACTTGCTAGGGCTAGTTAACTATGGATTTCATCATATGTAGTTTTGCTTTTTAGAATCTCCGTAGTATCTTATTTCATTAAAAATGTATGTTATTTATTTATGGAGATAGCACAAGAGCCTCTTACTCCAATTTGTCTCCTTTGAAGAAATTTTCTTTTTGCGGGGATGTCTCGTATATGAAATTATATAGATAATTATTTATTAAAAACCAATTTTATCCGCCAGGAAAGTTGTATAAAAAACCACAAAATCCTCTTTCAACGACCAGTCTGGCAGTCTTTTATTGTTGTTAAATGTTCACAACGTTTATAATTATTTATTATCGTTAATTATTTTGTACTTTCTAGATTTACAATGCATCAAGCAAAAACTATGTGAAATACACACTCAAACTAAAGAAGAGAGTAGCTGAAATGAAATTCGCAGTTGGAATGATCGTGAAATGTAATTGTAAAAAACATTCTATATCGCATGCCGAGCCACTCGTGATAGTAGGATGGACAGTGATTGATAATTTGGAACTGATAGCCAAGAATCAATCTGTATGGTACTTAGCCTTTTCCGCAGAGCGGATATTTTGTATTTGCGAAGGTATAAACAAACTATATTAAATACATTGTATTAATCTGAATTATATATATTTACTATACACATATATAATTACTATATACAGGATTCCCCTGGGTTAAACGGTCAAACTTAAAATATGATTTTCTTAAACTTAAATTATGATGAGGACTTCAAAATAAAACATTTTCCTCTGGAAGTATGCTCGCAAGCGCTTTGTTCAAGAGATATTGACTTTTGTTGAATTTACAGAAGTATAGGATTAAATACTGTCGGAATGTATCTGTGTTTGGTTTATACGTCATTGACAGGCATTGCCTTTAAACTACAAAGCTTCATCCATATGTACAAAATATAATTGTTAATTCGTTGAATACTTTTGTGGAATAAACAAATACAATCATGTTTTATATGTATTCGATTTGTGAATATGCCGATTATATTATATAGATAGTATATTTATATAGACATTGTGACAGAAATATTTATTTTGGTCACAGTGAATACGTCACGCAATTTCCAAACAGAAGATTGCCAAATAAGATATTGTTATCTTTAACATTTCGACGATTGAGGGAAACTGGGTCATTTAATATGGTGCCACGAGCTAATGGAGTTTGTGCACTACTGCTAAAGAAATTAAAAGGATAATAGTTATCATATTGCAGCATTTCAACCAAAATCCATCAATAAGTATCCGAAGACCTGAGTTAGAAAATTCATCCACAATTATATGATAAAACTCTCAGCCGATAGAAGTCAGCCATCTTCAACGTGTCTAGCATTTATTACCAGCTGATATGCCATGCAGGAATACATCTTGCAATTGGGTTTTAAACCAAAGAAATAATGTTTCATTAATGAATCCTGTTTGGTCACATGAAAATTCTTGTTATATAGTATTGTCAATACGGTTTTGATTAGTGTAAAGCAAGGAAGAAGAGAAAAGATTAGTTCAAAATTATTTATTCCTAATAGATCTTACATCTTAATGATTTTAGAAGTTAATATCTCGTGAACGAAGCATTTGCGAGCATACTTCCAGATGAATTTTGTTTTTTTTTTAGGTTCTAAATTCATATTTCAAGTTTGGCCACTTAACCTGGGAGCACTCTCTATAATAACATGAGTGTATATTTTTTATTTCAGACAATTTAGAGAAGCTAAATACGCCGAGACCTTTTAATAGTTTTGAACTCGGTGAATATTTTTCTGAATTTAAAGGCACTTATTATATGCCAAATAAGATGCTAGCAACTGAGTATCCAGACGATGTATTATATTTAGTTAACAACTTGTAACTTTTTTTTATTGGTATGCGATTAAATCTAGAATATGTTGTAAACATACTACTGTTTTTCTACCAAATATTGAAAACTGTAAACTATGTTTTAAAATGAAATAAAATAATAATCTGAAAAGTAAGTGAGCAATGTATTTTACACGTTAATTTTAAATGCGATACGATTTTATACCATTTTATAACATGAAGAAATTATTGCTTAAAAATGTCTTCATTGTGTTATACTGAACTTTTAAATTATAAACATCGTTAAGTAAAGTTTAACCTCACCGGACAATTTTAAATATATTTATTCGATATCTTTTTTGTATGCAGAATTGGAAAATTAAATATATATCACGCAGAAGGTGTAGATAAGTCGTTAAAAGTTAAAAAAGTTAAATGTTAAAAGTTTTCTGCATTTACTCATATATGTAATACTATTATATTGTTATTCAATGTTTTCCCAATAAGCGGAACAGAAAATACGATATATGAAATACTTTAATGATCGGTTCTCTCCAAGTTGACATTTTCGTTTTGTCATAGACGAAGAATACTACGGTGTAAAATTCTTGCGACACTTATTAATTAATACTTCGTGGGATATACGTCAGTACTAATCACAGCACATAGACTGCTCATACGGCTCCTCATCGGAATCACCGGACCTCAATCCTATCGAACACACTTCTTGGAGATGATATTAACAAAAATATAGATTTCTCATCAAAAAGATTTAAAACCTTAATGAGAAGAGACTCCATCTCATCAACTGTCACGCAAAAGTAACAGCCCAAACAGCACCAAGTCGACTGTTAGTTGACTGTCAGTCGGCAGAAGAAGTCTAAAGTCGACTTTGAAAAGTCGAAGTCAGGCTGAATGTCAACTTATAGTCAGCTAATAGTCGACAAATGACTCGACTATAGTCGTCTATCAGTCAGCCAAAAGTGGACTTATAAGTTAACTTTATGGCAATTAGAAGTCGACTTTCGAAAATAGTCGACCTTAGGTCGACTTTCAGTCTATAATTAAAGTCGACAATAAACCATCCAACAAATAATAGAATAATAAAATAGTTGACTAAATGTCGACTTAAAAAGTTGACTTCAAGTTGACTGAAAAATGCCGACTATTAGCCGGCAAACAGTCATTTGTGCTGTGTGGGCTTATATCGAGTTATTGAAGTTTGAAAGTTTTTTTTCTATAAGTTTTTAATAAGGTCTTTGACAAATTACGTAGTTTGAACAACGTAGTTATCTTTTATAATATCAAGTTCTTCTACATACTTGTAGCTTCCTAAAAATATCTTATTTTTATTTTTATCATTATTACTTTTTTACGGCACGATTGCAAATATTTAGAATTTAAATTTAAGAGTGTGCCGTAACCCGACATACTCTATGTGATACGTGCGCCACTCTGTAATCAACATAACTTAAGTTCGATTCCTGACAGAATACATGATGTTTGATATGAATTTTTATTTTTTTATTATTTTCGTTATTACATAGATGTTTTATATATTAGTACATAAATACTTTTACACATACTATTATATACATAAATACTGTTGCAAATACTATTGAAATATAAAGTGTTAGAATTTATATTATATAACCATTTAATGTGTTATTTGGATCATTTATTTCATTTATTATTGTTAACATATATCATAATTTTTAATAGATATGATGTGGGCGCCCATTTTTTTCAGAGCTCAGTTTTCGTGTGTCTTAGAAAACGTTATTTTTCTTAAAAACTAGAAACGATATTAAAACAAATATAATAGAGCAGTCTCTAGTATATGTATATATGTGTATGCAACTTTTTATTTCGAACTTTAAATTAGTTTTGTGTGATACATAAAGATTACTCGATGCACAAAAAAAAGAAAATACAGGATGTCCGACAATAACTTCTATCCCGAAAAGTGGAGGTAGATGCGTCCAACTGAAGAGAAAAGTTCGTGTTATCATTCCAAAATCGCAATAATAATCGAATTATTAACCAATTAATATTAACATATGAGAGCGCGAGAAGGCGATAGGCCGGACTCAGTAGGCAGTATCATATATCACGCGTCGCTCGCCGCTCGCTACGTGACAATTTTTTGTTAGCCGCGTTACTCGCCTCTTGCTATCGGACGCGTCCATCGTTGCTAGGAGATCTAAAGAAGTAATACCTACTGTCCGACCTATCGCTCTCGCGCTCCTATATGTTAATATTAATCGGTTAATAACTCGATTATTATTGCGAATTTTGGAAAATGATACACGACTTTTCTTTCAGTTGAACGCAATCTACTCCACTTTCGGGATAGAAGTTTACTGTTGGGCACCCTGTATATGTATTAATATTCTATAATTATATCTTACTTTACTGTCACGATGACATTCTGACAAAGATGATTTTCTTATGCGAGATACTGGCAGAGACAAAAGAATGCATAAATGTATAAAATATTGTAGAAAGAGAGATGCTAATCGTGATTCTGCATATATTTAAGCAGCTGGCGAACGTCAGTGACGATAGACTTACTTCTATCAAGCGACGCGGGTAGCGTCGCGACGCCAAGTACATAAAAATAAAAATAAAGCTCCGAACAATGAGAATCACTGCATAAACATCGAGGTTACCAAGTTCAGTGCATAGACGTCGAGTGCTACCGTATAGCTTATCTGAATTTATATCATTTGACAGGTCACATAGACTTATGATTAAATATTTCAGAACAAAGCCGTTATCAAAAATCTACCGGCACTTTTATTATATAATGGGTGCAAGCTTTTGATTGCGACCAATTTGATCAAGATTGATGCAGTCAGTCTTGAGATATTGTAATCGTATATTATAATTGTGACGTTTCATTTTCCTTTTCCATGCAATTCAGGTTCAGACTCGCGTACATATGTCGACATACACATGCAAGCGATTTTGTCCGTCAAGCTGCCGTTACACATGCATGATGTAATTTATTTAAATTAAAACTGATTTTAATACTTTTGGTAATGTTTATTTGAGATAAATATATAAATCGCAAAAACTATAAAAATTTAAATTTACTTGTTTAAATAAATCATCGTGAAGCGTCGCACATGATAGGTAAATAATTTTCTAATTTTGAACGATATATTATGACAATTTAATTTGAGTACAAATCAATCAACAAACGTTTCGCGTCTATTCGTTAGACCATCTTCAATGTATATCAGTAAACTATAGCGAAATCAAAAATCCATATAATAGTTACAACGGTCATTTGCAAAAATGTATTGATATTCCATATTGCAATCCAAAATCCATGTTAGTTAGAACAGTCCTTTGCAAATGTTTATTCATAGACCCAGTTAAAAATCTTCCAGTTAAAGAACTTTTCATTTCTGAGTTTACGTATTTTCAATAGCAGAGAACCTAGCAATATAAAAAAATAGTTATCAACAACTCAGAACTGCTCGGAAAGAATTGCATAAACGTCGAGCGCTACCGTATAGCTTATCCGGAATTTCATGCCAAATCCATGTCAAACAAACTTTTGATTAAAATATCTCAGACCTAAAGCCTTATTTAAAATCTAACGCACTTTAAAATATAATACGGATGCAAGCTTCGATTGCGACCAATTCGAATAAGATTGGTACAGTCTATCCTGAGATATTGTAACTGAATGTTAGAATTGTGACGTTTCGTTTCCTCCTTTTCCGAAATCAGTTTCAGACTCACGTACGTATATGCTCGCACATACACATTCAAAGCGATTTTGTCACTCAAGGTGCGTTCACAGATGCAGATTAATTTATTATGAATTAAAACTGATTTTTAATACTGGAAAATATTTATTTACGATTAAGATATAAATCGCAAAACTATTATATAAAATTAAAAATTACTTGTTTTAATGAAATCTCGTGATAGCGTCGCAATGATAAGAAATAATTTTTCTATTTTGAAATATAAATTATGACAATTTAAGATATAAGTTGGAACATTTTATACTCATAGAATGAAACCGAGAAAAAGAGAGAGGAGAGAGAGAAAATTTAAATTGTCACAATTTATATTTGACAATTAGAAGTATTAAGAAGAGTTGCAATTAGATAAATCTTTATTATCCAACATTTTATGTTTGATGAGACTCACAACAGAAATAAAAATGACATATTATTGTGGCAATACAAAAAAATAACATAAAACATTTAAAATTAATTAAATGTAAAAAATTTTACAAAGTAATGAGATCCCTCTAAAAACCTTACAAAGGTAAAAAAATACACCAAGTAATATAAAAAAGCAGAACTACATATGATGAAATCATAGTTAACTAGCCCTAGCAAGTACCTAGACCAATTCAGTTGAGGATTTGATTGAAATAATACTTGCGTGCCCGGTTCGCATTAAAACGTACGTACCTAGCATATATAATTTGTGTAAACTCTATGTGTAAATTATTTTCATTGAGTGAGTAATGAAAAGGATATTTATAATCATCGCTAAGTGCAAAACTGTAAACGTATTTGTTTTAATATTACCAAATACAAAGATTTACGAGTCATTAGTGAAAATACTCAAGGAAGTACAAAATTTAGAAGAATGCATGTCCATGCGACCCGGGCACGCCAAGTATTATTTCAAATTACAAATCTCAAACTGAAATTGCGTCTAGGTACTTGCTAGGCTAGTTAACTATGGATTTCATCATATGTAGTTTTGCTTTTAGAATCTCCGTAGTATCTTATTTCATTAAAATGTATGTTATTTATTTATGGAGATATACAAGAGCCTCTTACTCCAATTTGTCTCCTTGAAGAAATTTTCTTTTTGCGGGGATGTCTCGATATGAAATTATATAGAATATTATTATTAAAAACAATTTTATCCGCCAGGAAAGTTGTATAAAAACCACAAAATCCTCTTTCAACGACCAGTCTGGCAGTCTTTTATTGTTGTTAAATGTTCACAACGTTATAATTATTATTATCGTTAATTATTTTGTACTTTCTAGATTTACAATGCATCAAGCAAAACTATGTGAAATACACACTCAAACTAAAGAAGAGAGATAGGAAATGAAATTCGCAGTTGGAAATGATCGTGAAATGTAATTGTAAAAAATTCTATATCGCATGCCGAGCCACTCGTGATAGTAGGATGGACAGTGATTGATAATTTGAACTGATAGCCAAGAATCAATCTGTATGGTACTTAGCCTTTTCCGCAGAGCGGGATATTTTGTATTTGGAAGGTATAAACAAACTATATTTAAATACATTGTATTAATTCTGAATTATATATATTTACCATATACACATTATATAATTACTATATACAGGATTCCCTGGTTAAACGGTCAAAACTTAAAATATGATTTTCTTTAAACTTAAATTATGATGAGGACTTCAAAATAAAACATTTTCCTCTGGAAGTATGCTCGCAAGCGCTTGTTCAGAGATATTGACTTTTGTTGAATTTACAGAAGTATTAGGATTAAATACTGTCGGAAATGTATCTGTGTTTGGTTTATACGTCATTGACAGGCATTGCCTTTAAACTACACAAGCTCATCCATATGTACAAAATATAATGTGTTAATTTCTGAATAACTGTTGTGGAATAAACAAATACAATCATGTTTATATGTATTCGATTTGGAATATGCCGATTATATTATATAGATTTAGTATTTATATAGCATTGTGATCAGAAATATTTATGTTTGGTCACAGTGAATACGTCACGCATTCCCAAACAGAAGATTGCCAAATAAGAGATATTGTTATCTTTAACATTTCGACGATTGAGGGAAACTGGGTCATTTAATATGGTGCCACGAGCTAATGGGAGTTTGTGCACTTACTGTCTAATATATACAATGATCATAATATTTAGTTCTTCTAAAACATTATTTTTAAGTTATTTTATTTAGTTTTTATTTGTGTTGCTGAAATATAATGTTTATATTAATGATGAGGTTTGTATGATTCAAATATGAGCGGGAATTGCCCCGATCTGAAGGACCAATCAAACTGGATATCGGATGGCAAGACTCTTATTATAGAGACTCTAGACGTACATAATAGACTGCGCGCTCTTACGGGCGAGCTGAAGACGACAGAGAGAAATGGAAGTAGCGCTGCGGTGGTGCTCTCTCTCTCTCACTCATAATCGAGAGTGGGGGGAAAGTGCTTGGAGGAGACAGAGGAGAGAATGGTGCGTTCGGCAATAGGAAAGGCGTGAAAGGGGGGCTTGCGGAGTAAAGTCCTAAATCAAAGAAGCGCAATCGCGCATTACGCTCTCCATATAACAATAAAATACAACTATTATGAAATAAGAAATATGTAAGATTGAAGAATGTAAATATAAGGTACAAATGTAAAATATACTTTTCTTATTCTCCTGACTATAATTACGCTACAAAATAGTTATGGGTGATACATAATATGTTTGTAATCAAGATGATTATATAATTAACGAGACTGTAAAATACGAAATACATTTTTTCAATCGAATAACGCAATGCATCAAGCAAATAAGATTGATTTCTCGATAAGAGCCAATATAATCATGCTCAAATGTGGTTATACTAGCCAATTCAGACAATGTTTCCTCAGACATTTCTTCATTATTGTTAACTGTATGTTTTAATAATTGTGTATTATCTTGCACCGTACAGTTTGCTTGTGTTAGAACAATGAATTAACGTGAGTTACAACTTTCTTGTAATTCTGTGTAAATTGACGACAGCTTGACAACTACTGCGACAGTGTGGACATTTGATGGCATTGGCCATTGACATAGGAACATATGGACGGAGCCTATGCTACGAACTTAGGCAAGGGGGTTCTGAGATTTGCGGTAAGGAGAGGCTGCTGGCAAATCGGGCGAGTTCGGTTGTTCTCGACATCGCCCGAATGATACTTGATAAAGTTTTGTAAAGTTATGATACTGAAATTACATGTACGATGAGTTATTGTGTTGTGTCGGAATGTAGCAATCGCATTAATGCAAAAAGGAAAAATTGGCAACAACTTATGAAAGAAAATGATCCGAAAATTTCTTTTCATCTGTAAGTAAAATACATACAATTGTAGGTTATACACAATGCCGGTAAACGTTTCAGATATTGTTATGTGTTTATTATTATATTCATATGAATAATTGTTCGATAACAGTTTTTCATTTATAGTTGTTATTATAATTCATATATTTAATAATAATATATACATTGACTATATTATATATATATATATATATATATATTATTAAATATATGAATTAATAAAACTATAAATGAAAAACTGTTATTGAACAATTGTTCATATGAATATAATAATAAACAAGCCAAAATTCTTTCTTAACACAATAATAATAAATTTAAATAATAATAAACACATAACAATATCTGAAACGTTTTACCGGCATTGTGTATAACCTACAATTGTATGTATTTTACTTACAGATGAAAAGAAATTTTCGGATCATTTTCTTTCATAAGTTGTTGCCAATTTTTCCTTTTTGCATTAATGCGATTGCTACATTCCGACACAACACAATAACTCATCGTACATATATATATATATATATATATATATATATATCACTGGCGAAACCGAACATACCCGAACAGCCGAAGTTACACGAAGTGCCAGTGCTCTCCCCTTACCGCTAATCTCAGCTTCCCTCGTAAAAGGCTCCGTCCATATATTCCTATGTCAATGGCATTGGCCATCCCCACCACGACGTACATTAAACATAGGGATCCTCAAGTGAGGGATGGGACACCGAGCGGCAGGATGCGGATTGGTCGTCCGCCATTAATGGGATATTTCCGCTTTGAATATATTCAAATATGTCAATTTATGTTTTTGCAAGGTTAGAATTATCATTATATTAAGAGTTGATTGAGTAGTGTGTATTAAGTGTTTTACATTAAGTGTATTATTTTAAAAATAATACACCGACTTAGGACTTAGGACTTTACCGATAAATGTTTTACTTGAGTTATTATAAAAATACCACGTGTTATAGACATTTTATCTAATACTACAATGCAGTCATCGGTATCCTTTTCAAAGTGAGATATTTTTATTCTTAGAAAATCAAAAACTTCGTCAATAAGCCCTGATTCAAATTTTAAATATTCTTGTTAATGTACGGACTGAAGGCAATGGGTATCCTTGATTTAATATGGCGCGTAATGTCATCACTTCCGCTATCCCATTAATGGCGGCTTTGTCCCATCCCTCACTTGAGGATCCCTAATTAAACAGAGATAGCACCACCGCAGCTATTGCTCTCTCTTACTAATCATGTCTTCAGCCTTTCTCATGGGATGGCGCAGTCTATTATATAAGTCTATGGCGCATACGCGTGCCCATTGTTTGTGTGATACATAAAGATTACTCGATGCACAAAAAAAGAAAATACAGGATGTCCGACAAATAACTTCTATCCCGAAAAGTGGAGGTAGATTGCGTCCAACTGAAGAGAAAAGTCGTGTATCATTTTCCAAAATTCGCAATAATAATCGAATTATTAACCAATTAATATTAACATATGAGAGCGCGAGAAGCGATAGGCCGGACTCAGTAGGCAGTATCATATATCACGCGTCGCTCGCCGCTCGCTACGTGACAATTTTTTGTAGCCGCGTTACTCCGCCTCTTGCTATCGGACGCGTCCATCGTTGCTAGGAGATCTAAGAAGTAATACCTACTGTCCGACCTATCGCTTCTCGCGCTCCTATATGTTAATATTAATCGGTTAATAACTCGATTATTATTGCGAATTTTGGAAAATGATACACGACTTTTCTTTTCAGTTGAACGCAATCTACCTCCACCTTTCGGGATAGAAGTTACTTGTTGGACACCCTGTATATGTATAATATTCTATAATTATATCTTACTTTACTGTCACGATGACATTCTGACAAAGATGATTTTCTTATGCGAGATACTGGCAGAGACAAAAGAATGCATAAATGTATAAAAATATTGTAGAAAGAGAGATGCTAATCGTGATTCTGCATTATATTTAAGCAGCTGGCGAACGTCAGTGACGATAGACTTACTTCTATCAAGCGACGCGGTAGCGTCGCGACGCCAAGTACATAAAAATAAAAAATAAAGCTCCGAACAATGAGAATCACTGCATAAACATCGAGCGTTACCAAGTTCAGTGCATAGACGTCGAGTGCTACCGTATAGCTTATCTGGAATTTATATCATTTGACAGGTCACATAGACTTATGATTAAAATATTTCAGGAACTAAAGCCGTTATCAAAAATCTACCGGCACTTTTATTATATAATATGGGTGCAAGCTTTTGATTGCGACCAATTTGATCAAGATTGATGCAGTCAGTCTTGAGATATTGTAATCGTATATTATAATTGTGACGTTTCATTTTCCTTTTCCATGCAATTCAGGTTCAGACTCGCGTACATATGTCGCACATACACATGCAAAGCGATTTTGTCCGTCAAGCTGCCGTTCACACATGCATGATGTAATTTATTATAAATTAAAACTGATTTTAATACTTTTGGGTAATGTTTTATTTTGAGATAAATATATAAATCGCAAAAACTATAAAAAATTTAAATTTACTTGTTTAAATGAAATCATCGTGATAGCGTCGCAATGATAGGTAAATAATTTTCTAATTTTGAACGATATATTATGACAATTTAATTTGAGTACAAATCAATCAACAAACGTTTCGGTCTATTCGTTAGACCATCTTCAATGTATATCAGTAAACTATAAGCGAAATCAAAAATCCATATTAATAGTTACAACGGTCATTTGCAAAAATGTATTGATATTCCATATCGCAATCCAAAATCCATGTTAGTTAGAACAGTCCTTTGCAAATGTTTATTCATAGACCCAGTTAAAAAATCTTTCCCAGTTAAAGAACTTTTTCATTTCTGAGTTTACGGTATTTTCAATAGCAGAGAACTCTAGGCAATATAAAAAATAATGTTATCAACAACTCAGAACTGCTCGGAAAGAATTGCATAAACGTCGAGCGCTACCGTATAGCTTATCCGGAATTTCATGCCAAATCCATGTCAAACAAACTTTTGATTAAAATATCTCAGGAACTAAAGCCTTATTTAAAAATCTAACGGCACTTTAAAAATATAATACGGATGCAAGCTTTCGATTGCGACCAATTCGAATAAGATTGGTACAGTCTATCCTGAGATATTGTAACTGAATGTTAGAATTGTGACGTTTCGTTTTCCTCCTTTTCCGAAATCAGTTTCAGACTCACGTACGTATGCTCGCACATACACATTCAAAGCGATTTTGTCACTCAAGGTGCGTTCACAGATGCACGATTTAATTTATTATGAATTAAAACTGATTTTAATACATGGAAAATATTTTATTTTACGATTAAGATATAAATCGCAAAAACTATTATATAA
Source organism: Ooceraea biroi (assembly GCF_003672135.1). Lineage (NCBI taxonomy): Eukaryota > Metazoa > Arthropoda > Insecta > Hymenoptera > Formicidae > Ooceraea > Ooceraea biroi. The sequence continues at coordinate 14,956,296 of NC_039507.1, forward strand.
AAAATTAAAAATTACTTGTTTTAAATGAAATCATCGTGATAGCGTCGCAATGATAAGGAAATAATTTTTCTAATTTTGAAATATAAATTATGACAATTTAAGATATAAGTTGGAACATTTTATACTCATAGAATGAAACCGAGAAAAAAAGAGAGAGGGAGAGAGAGAAAATTTTAAATTGTCACAATTTATATTTGACAATTAGAAGTATTAAGAAGAGTTGCACGATTAGATAAATCTTTATTATCCAACATTTTTATGTTTGATGAGATCTCACAACAGAAATAAAATGACATATTATTGTGGCAATACAAAAATACATAAAAACATTTAAAATTAATTAAATGTAAAAAATTTTTACAAAAAGTAATGAGATCCCTCTAAAAAACCTTACAAAGGTAAAAAAATACACCAAGTACATAAAAAAGCAGAACTACATATGATGAAATCCATAGTTAACTAGCCCTAGCAAGTACCTAGACGCAATTCAGTTTGAGGATTTGTAATTTGAAATAATACTTGGCGTGCCCGGGTCGCATTAAAACGTACGTACCTACATATATAATTTGTGTAAACTCTATGTGTAAATTATTTTCATTGAGTGAGTAATGAAAAGGGATATTTATAATCACTCCGCTAATGTGCAAAACTGTAAACGTATTTGTTTTAATATTACCAAATACAAAGATTTACGAGTCATTAGTGAAAATACTCAAGGAAGTACAAATTTAGAAGAATGCATGTCCAATGCGACCCGGGCACGCCAAGTATTATTTCAAATTACAAATCCTCAAACTGAATTGCGTCTAGGTACTTGCTAGGGCTAGTTAACTATGGATTTCATCATATGTAGTTTTGCTTTTTAGAATCTCCGTAGTATCTTATTTCATTAAAAATGTATGTTATTTATTTATGGAGATAGCACAAGAGCCTCTTACTCCAATTTGTCTCCTTTGAAGAAATTTTCTTTTTGCGGGGATGTCTCGTATATGAAATTATATAGATAATTATTTATTAAAAACCAATTTTATCCGCCAGGAAAGTTGTATAAAAAACCACAAAATCCTCTTTCAACGACCAGTCTGGCAGTCTTTTATTGTTGTTAAATGTTCACAACGTTTATAATTATTTATTATCGTTAATTATTTTGTACTTTCTAGATTTACAATGCATCAAGCAAAAACTATGTGAAATACACACTCAAACTAAAGAAGAGAGTAGCTGAAATGAAATTCGCAGTTGGAATGATCGTGAAATGTAATTGTAAAAAAAATTCTATATCGCATGCCGAGCCACTCGTGATAGTAGGATGGACAGTGATTGATAATTTGGAACTGATAGCCAAGAATCAATCTGTATGGTACTTAGCCTTTTCCGCAGAGCGGATATTTTGTATTTGCGAAGGTATAAACAAACTATATTAAATACATTGTATTAATCTGAATTATATATATTTACTATACACATATATAATTACTATATACAGGATTCCCCTGGGTTAAACGGTCAAACTTAAAATATGATTTTCTTAAACTTAAATTATGATGAGGACTTCAAAATAAAACATTTTCCTCTGGAAGTATGCTCGCAAGCGCTTTGTTCAAGAGATATTGACTTTTGTTGAATTTACAGAAGTATAGGATTAAATACTGTCGGAATGTATCTGTGTTTGGTTTATACGTCATTGACAGGCATTGCCTTTAAACTACAAAGCTTCATCCATATGTACAAAATATAATTGTTAATTCGTTGAATACTTTTGTGGAATAAACAAATACAATCATGTTTTATATGTATTCGATTTGTGAATATGCCGATTATATTATATAGATAGTATATTTATATAGACATTGTGACAGAAATATTTATTTTGGTCACAGTGAATACGTCACGCAATTTCCAAACAGAAGATTGCCAAATAAGATATTGTTATCTTTAACATTTCGACGATTGAGGGAAACTGGGTCATTTAATATGGTGCCACGAGCTAATGGAGTTTGTGCACTACTGCTAAAGAAATTAAAAGGATAATAGTTATCATATTGCAGCATTTCAACCAAAATCCATCAATAAGTATCCGAAGACCTGAGTTAGAAAATTCATCCACAATTATATGATAAAACTCTCAGCCGATAGAAGTCAGCCATCTTCAACGTGTCTAGCATTTATTACCAGCTGATATGCCATGCAGGAATACATCTTGCAATTGGGTTTTAAACCAAAGAAATAATGTTTCATTAATGAATCCTGTTTGGTCACATGAAAATTCTTGTTATATAGTATTGTCAATACGGTTTTGATTAGTGTAAAGCAAGGAAGAAGAGAAAAGATTAGTTCAAAATTATTTATTCCTAATAGATCTTACATCTTAATGATTTTAGAAGTTAATATCTCGTGAACGAAGCATTTGCGAGCATACTTCCAGATGAATTTTGTTTTTTTTTTAGGTTCTAAATTCATATTTCAAGTTTGGCCACTTAACCTGGGAGCACTCTCTATAATAACATGAGTGTATATTTTTTATTTCAGACAATTTAGAGAAGCTAAATACGCCGAGACCTTTTAATAGTTTTGAACTCGGTGAATATTTTTCTGAATTTAAAGGCACTTATTATATGCCAAATAAGATGCTAGCAACTGAGTATCCAGACGATGTATTATATTTAGTTAACAACTTGTAACTTTTTTTTATTGGTATGCGATTAAAATCTAGAATATGTTGTAAACATACTACTGTTTTTCTACCAAATATTGACAACTGTAAAACTATGTTTTAAAATGAAATAAAATAATAATCTGAAAAGTAAGTGAGCAATGTATTTTACACGTTAATTTTAAATGCGATACGATTTTATACCATTTTATAACATGAAGAAATTATTGCTTAAAAATGTCTTCATTGTGTTATACTGAACTTTTAAATTATAAACATCGTTAAGTAAAGTTTAACCTCACCGGACAATTTAAATATATTTATTCGATATCTTTTTGTATGCAGAATTGGAAAATTAAATATATATCACGCAGAAGGTGTAGATAAGTCGTTAAAAGTTAAAAAAGTTAAATGTTAAAAGTTTTCTGCATTTACTCATATATGTAATACTATTATATTGTTATTCAATGTTTTCCCAATAAGCGGAACAGAAAATACGATATATGAAATACTTTAATGATCGGTTCTCTCCAAGTTGACATTTTCGTTTTGTCATAGACGAAGAATACTACGGTGTAAAATTCTTGCGACACTTATTAATTAATACTTCGTGGGATATACGTCAGTACTAATCACAGCACATAGACTGCTCATACGGCTCCTCATCGGAATCACCGGACCTCAATCCTATCGAACACACTTCTTGGAGATGATATTAACAAAAAATATAGATTTCTCATCAAAAAGATTTAAAACCTTAATGAGAAGAGGACTCCATCTCATCAACTGTCACGCAAAAGTAACAGCCCAAACAGCACCAAGTCGACTGTTAGTTGACTGTCAGTCGGCAGAAGAAGTCTAAAGTCGACTTTGAAAAGTCGAAGTCAGGCTGAATGTCAACTTATAGTCAGCTAATAGTCGACAAATGACTCGACTATAGTCGTCTATCAGTCAGCCAAAAGTGGACTTATAAGTTAACTTTATGGCAATTAGAAGTCGACTTTCGAAAATAGTCGACCTTAGGTCGACTTTCAGTCTATAATTAAAGTCGACAATAAACCATCCAACAAATAATAGAATAATAAAATAGTTGACTAAATGTCGACTTAAAAAGTTGACTTCAAGTTGACTGAAAAATGCCGACTATTAGCCGGCAAACAGTCATTTGTGCTGTGTGGGCTTATATCGAGTTATTGAAGTTTGAAAGTTTTTTTTCTATAAGTTTTTAATAAGGTCTTTGACAAATTACGTAGTTTGAACAACGTAGTTATCTTTTATAATATCAAGTTCTTCTACATACTTGTAGCTTCCTAAAAATATCTTATTTTTATTTTTATCATTATTACTTTTTTACGGCACGATTGCAAATATTTAGAATTTAAATTTAAGAGTGTGCCGTAACCCGACATACTCTATGTGATACGTGCGCCACTCTGTAATCAACATAACTTAAGTTCGATTCCTGACAGAATACATGATGTTTGATATGAATTTTTATTTTTTTATTATTTTCGTTATTACATAGATGTTTTATATATTAGTACATAAATACTTTTACACATACTATTACTATTACATAAATACTGTTGCAAATACTATTGAAATATAAAGTGTTAGAAATTTATATTATATAACCATTTAATGTGTTATTTGGATCATTTATTTACATTTATCATATTGTTAACATATATCATAATTTTTAATAGATATGTCGATGTGGGCGCCCATTTTTTCAGAGCTCAGTTTTCGTGTGTCTTAGAAAAACGTTATTTTCTTAAAAACTAGAAACGATATTATAAAAAACATAATACAATATAATAAGAGGCAGTCTCTAGTATATGTATATATGTGTATGCAACTTTTTATTTCGAACTTTAAATTAAGAGATAATCTCCAAAAACAAAATGGTATATCGGGTATATTTGGCGTCTTTCCTCTACATGTCACATAATTTCGAGCAATATTTGCAATTTCCTAAATAATTTTTTGCACATAAGATGAACGAAAGAATATATAAGATCTAAATCTGTCGTGAAAGGAATAAACTTCATGACCTATACGCAGAACGCGCTTACAACGATAAAAGCGCCTCTATAAGTGGCTTGAAAACCACCTGATTGGCTGAAAAGTCACATTGAAGGCTTTTTGTAAACGCGTGCTGACTATTGGTCTATTAGTGTCTACCACGTGGCTACTACAGGATACATCGTTTCACAAACTTTATGCGTCACTGAGAATCCTTGCAACGCACGTGTGCAATAAGAGTGTCGCTTCCAACACTGTGCTGTGGTATTCCATTCGCTTTTATGAATTTAAGTGACAACCTACAAACCAGTGCAATTGCTAGTGTAATGCAAAATACATTAATTTCGTATAAGTGTCGTAGATTCATTTATATCGTTTTTTTCTCACAATGGCTATAATAATGAGCCTCCCCGTCGACGTGATATATATAATTCTGGGTTCTAACATTATCAGTGTTCAAGATTTTGCAAATTTTTCCTCCACGTGCAAGCATTTTTATCAAATGCTATACCCCAACTCATTTTGGAGGCGAAAGTTCGATCAGAGGTATTTTCTATTTCCTTGTAATTAAATTTAATTAAAATTTTTATCAAGATATTTATGATACCAAGTTTTAACGGTATGTCATATTACCACCTTATTGAAACAGCTTAGAATTGAAAGATCTCGAAGAAATGATTATAACTACGTACTAAAACAGTGGCAGACCTACAGCCTATATCTGGGACGGCATATATTCTAGGATAGAACTCATTTACATTTAGTGTATAACAAAACTTTATCTTTCTTCTAAAGAAGTACTCTGTACTAAATGATGCAATCTGTCGTGATCCTCTGCCACTCGCGTGTTTTTTTATTAAAAATGGTAGTCCGGCATTGCGACTGAGTAGTGAGCATATATACATAAATTACACATATGTTTGTGCTATACAATCTATTATACAATACATTTGACATATTGCTGCTCAAAGAAGAAAAGGAAAGGTTCAGTGGTCCTTATTGGTATATGGGGTCCTTATTTTACCTTTTTTCCAGTGACTAATAAACAAACTCTTTAAAACAAGAGATACTTTTTTTTAGAGAAAGACTCTTTTGTGTCTGATATAGCTTTTGCATGTGTTGTTAAAATTTTATACAGCTTAAATTCTTCAGAGACAAGATAAATAAGTAAAGGAGTTTTGGGAGCAAGTTGTTGCATTCCTGCCCTTTCCTTTTTGCAATCCTTTTCCACATAGCTGCCTTTGTGGTGAAATGGAACCAGATGCTAGTATTTTTTGCGATTTGTTTGGATCGAATTTTTTTTATCGAATTTCCACGTAATGGAAATGCTCTTATTATTTTCCTTGAACGTATTGGGTCGTCCGGAAAGTTCGTGCCGATTTTTAATAGATGGCGTTGGAACATGTCTGAATATATCAATGTTATTGAAAACATACGATTTATATACATATGCTTAAAGGTGACATTTCAACGCATCTTTAGGAAAAAAGTTGTTTCAGATAAATTGATTCGTGTCAGTTTTGTACTCTTTTGAAGATGGAAGAAAACAAAGAACATTTTAGACACTTGATGCTTTTCTATTACCGGAAAGGCAAAAATGCCTCACAAGCAACAAATTCGATATGTTCTGTTTACGGAGAAGGCGTTTTAGCTGAAAGAACCGTACGTAAGTGGTTCGCTAAGTTTAGAGCTGGTGGTTTTAACTTTAAAGACCAAGAACGCTCGGGCAGACCCTCTACTACTGATGATGACCAAATCAAGACACTGATCGAGAATAACCCGCGCTACACGACACGTGAATTAGCAGAGATACTGAAAATATCGAAAACCACTGTCCACGATCATATAGTGAAGCTTGGTTACGTAAGTCGCTATGATGTATGGGTTCCGCATAATTTGGCCGAAAAAATTTAATGGATCGCATTTCCATCTGCGACTCGCTGTACAAGCGCAACGAAAACGTACCATTTTTGAAGCAATTAGTGACGGGTGACGAAAAATGGATCATTTACAACAATGTAGAACGAACAAGATCCTGGAGTAAGCGAAATGAACCAGCATTAACCACTCCGAAAGCCAGCCTTCATCCAAAAAAAGTCATGCTCTGTGTCTGGTGGGATTGGAAAGGAATCCTATATTATGAGCTCCTACCACACAACCAAACGATAAATGCAGATAAGTACTGCTCGCAACTGGACGAATTAGACAGCGATTCAGGAAAAACGTCCAGAATTAGCTAATAGGAAGGGCGTCGTGTTTCATCAGGACAATGCCAGACCTCATGTTTCTTTGACTACCCGACAAAAATTGTTGGAGTTTGGCTGGGATGTGCTACCTCACCCACCGTATTCACCAGACATTGCACCTTCAGACTTTCACTTATTTAGGTCTTTGCAAAATTCTCTTAGCGGCAAGAACTTCAACTCTTTGATCGACATAAAAAACCACCTTGAGGAGTTTTTCGCCGAGAAACCTAAGAAGTTCTGGAAGAATGGAATCTTCCAGTTGCGTGAAAGATGGACAAAGGTTGTGAAACAAAACGGTGCATACATAAGTCAATAAATATTTATCGACATAAAAAAATGTTGCCTTTGAATTTTCCTTCAAAATCGGCACGAACTTTCCGGACGACCCAATACAACAGATATAATATAACGAATAAATTTGAGTCACATGTGTAATACTAGCAATTTTCCTTATGAGGTTTTTCTGTTGTGCTGCAATGTCATAAATACCCAACATAACGAAGAAAATGTCGAAAGATTATATTATTGCTCTCGTTTCTTTTCTTTTTATATTGTTTTAGAATTTATCTTACGTATTGCATAAAAATATGCAATTTCAAATTTTTTCCATTCTTCAAAATTTGTTCCTATAACAATATGGTATTATACATATACAGGGTGTTTCCTAAGTAAGTAGACAAACTTAAGGAGGATATTCCTTGGCTTATTTTAAGAAGAAAAGGTCATATAAACATATGTCCTAAACTGCTTTGTTTTCCAAAAAAAGTACATTACTGTTTTCGTTCACTTTTCGGATAGCGTGCTTTAAATCCAGTAGATTTTTTTCTATGGGGACAGCTTAAATCTTTAGTTTACGCTACACCTATTCAAAATGAAGAAGATCTCAGAAATCGCATAATAGATGGATGTGAAAGAATACGTAACACTCCAGGTATTTTTGAGCGTGTACGTCAATCAATGGAAAGGAGAGTTGAGGCGTGTATCATGGCTGCAGGTGGACATTTTCAGCAGTTACTGTGATGTTATTATTTTTCTTTTTAGTTACTATTTTCTTTTTCGTTATAATTTTTCTTTTTGGTTACTATTGTTTTTCATTTGTTTCATTTGCAATAACACAAACTTTTCTATAATAAACGAAAAGTGAACGAAAACAGTGATGTACTTTTTTTGGAAAACAAAGCAGTTTAGGACATATGTTTATATGACCTTTTCTTCTTAAAATAAGCCAAGGAATATCCTCCTTAAGTTTGTCTACTTACTTAGGAAACACCCTGTATACAAGTATATCCAATGATTCGAAAATTAAATATATTCTTTCCTTACATTGTTATTCTAGATGGGCTGATTTGGAAAAAGTTCGTCAAACCAAGATGCATAAAGGCTATCTAAGTTTTGAAGAATTGATAGACGCACGAGTAAAATGTAAGAAAGAATTGCGGCAGTTGGCACAAATGAGCGAAAAGTACTACCACAACGGTTCTGAGGAGTACTTGCAGGAACGTGTTTCGTGGAACAACTATTGTTTACGTTGCTGTTTATGTTACAGATACTACTTCTTGAATAATGTAATTCTCGATAAGCAAGAATTTAATTTATTAGTTTCTTCAAACAAGACAACACATCACTTGAATTATTATTTAGTTATGGATGAAGTAATAAGTTTAAATGATAAATACTTGCAGGAAGCTGGTTGGAGGGGCGACCTTCCGTTCAGCAATTTATATAACGAACACTGCTGCTTGAATAATGTAATTCTCGATAAAGAAGAGCTCCCTTTATTGATTAATCCACACAAGACAACACATCACTTGAATTATTATTTAGTTATGGATGAATTAACAAGTTTAAATGAACGGTGGAAGAGGTGAGATTTAATAAATAAGGACTATTTATGAAACAGTTTTACGAATAATTAGTCTGTTATAGTACAACGTATATATGTTAAAGAGATAAAACATTTATTATACTGGTAATATACAAAATATTAATTTGTAGTGGATATAAGGATGACATGACGAATATTTATTACGGTAGAAACCTTCTGCCATACTTAAGGCATTATCATCTAGAAAACGTATGGCAGGAATTTATAAATCACCCTCCCGAACACCAGCTGTTGGAAGAGGTGATAACTTTTATCATACAATGGCTGCATCCGGAGAAAAATGTCTCTTGCTCGCATATAGATATGGATCTGGATAATATCGCACAACAGGTGATGAAGCGCCTTAAAGTTGAGAATCCCAAGCATCCAATATTCTCGGCATCTCGCGAACAGTTCTCGAGGTGGAAATACAATAATATCTATAAAAATCAATGGAACAACAGCGAGGGAAGACAGATTATAAATATTCTTTTCAACATACTCTTGTACAAACCAACCTTCGAGGCAGTTGTACATTCTTTAAAATCAGATCTCTTTCGACAATACCTATTAATGAAAAATTTCTTAAGTTATAGTTTATACTACATTAGGATCAGTTTATGTTATAACTATAGCTTCATATTTATTATTTCTTATTAATGTTAATACTTGTGTTTCTTAAATTATGACATGTGTTTAAAATCATACAGATGGATACTGTACCACTGACAGTCATATTCCAGAGTGTTGCAAGAAGACTTGGCATATATTGTGATCTAGTATCATTTCTTATATCTGATTTTCCTGCTTCTGAAATTCTGAACCTGCTACAGGCAAACCAACGCCAAATTATTGGTTACTAACATGGAAGCCAAAATGGTTAAACTAATTTTAATTTCGATTACTTATACCTTTCCATTTTTCTTTTAGTCGTATATATACTTTTTTATTGTTTTATTTCAGTAATGTAACAAACTCTGATGACGAACACTGTCTTTATATCCATCTCGAAAAGGGGAGAGGTGGAGCCATTCTGAATAAAAATAACTTGCCCAGAATTTATGAGTCTACGTTAGAATGTCCCATAAGTTTTGATAGATATCCCAGAATAAAGTTGTTAGAGGTAATTATTCATGTTATATTATATTATATCAAATCTATTAATATTATATTATATCAAATCTATTAAATGACAAGAATTCATAGAAGTAACGATAAGGTAAATTGGTCGCAAACATGCACTTTGACATAGATATGTTAAATTACTGACACATTAAAGAGTGATTCGTTTCTAATTTCAAAACAACGTTTTGTTTTCCACAGTTTTGTAATCTTATTTTCATTTATGAATGTAATTTATGTTTGTTTTAGCTGATGTTAACTTTGGCTGACCATTATCACATAGCAGTACATAGCAATACTTATTATAGTAGAAATTGTAATGACATCGATGTAGGATTTGAAAAAGTTCGTTGGTGGACAAGGTTTCTACATATGATAAAAGAAGACTTGTTGACTTCACAGTCTCTTTATATGAGAGGAAAAGAAGATGTATTTAAATTCGTAGATGAATTTGAAAAGGTATCTCAATAAGTTTAGAAGTAAAGAAATGAAATTCCTGTAGTTTTCTTTTCTATTTTTTGAAGATAAGATTCATTAATATATTTTTTCATGATAAGAATATTTCCATATACAAAGAATGCTAGGATTCATTGTGTATATGAATATTGTATTTAGTTTTACATAAATTTTTTATTAGGAATATCGATATGTCTTGAAATAAGCGTATCACTTATTTGTCAAATAAAATATCTGCTGAAAAGAATGTTTCCACAATTAATGAATTTCGTGTTTCCACATATATGCAGGATGAGTCCATTGTTACATGCTATGCAAGAAGACACATCGATTTTTTATGACAGGACACAATCTATACGTTATCTCGATATAAGGTATGTCCGTGCGCATGTGCATGCCCATTGTATATGTGATACATAAAGTTTACATATATGCAGAAAAAAAAGAAAATATAATATTCTGCGTATAATTATATCTTACTTTACGTCACGACGACATCCTGAGAAAGATCTTTTTATACAAGATAATGGGGGTGGCAAAAGTGAGCACAAATATATAAAAATAATGTAAAAGAAAGATAGATTCTAATCATTATTCTGCATTAAATTTCAGCAGCTACCGAACGTTAGTGACGATAGACTTACTTCTAGTAGAATTTCTTTAGTACCTACCTTATCATTAACATGTTCCGTGCCGGACCGATTTTTCGTGACTTTCCGTTTATGCCGCGTGGGGCATATGCGCCCCACGGTACCATGATTAATAGATTTGCTTGTGACGTATGGGTTATAATATACAGGGTGCAGAGAAATTATATCACCAAACTGGTAGGGATGGTAATATGGCCCAAACCAATCACTTTTTGTTCAGTATGCATTTCGTCGTAGATGGTTCGTTAACGCGTCAAAGTTGGCGTCTCTAAATTGGAAGCCAGGTTCTGACGAAAATAGTAATTACACCTAATTGATGAAAGAAGCTGTTCGAAGAGACACATCAAGGTACATTTGCTCGTTCAAATAAAAGAACTTCAACTTTCATTTTTCTCCAGTAGTGTTGTTGAAGTTCTTATACTACAATGTGTACAATGTTTATTTACTTTGATGTGTCTCTACCAAGTAAATGCCGCCTGGAAACAGGAAATATTTAAACATATTTATTGTCATTACAAAGCGTACATCTTGTTGAATCCTGATCTTAGCCAATTCAAACACTTTTGCTGTTTACGCGGAACGGTGAATTTGTGCTTCTTCCGCTAGAAGTTTTGCGAGGGTAAAATGTGGAAGGTGGATTCACTTGGTCAGAACTGTCAGATATCCATCTTGCCTACGGCGCAGCAGAGGGAAACAGTAGGGAAGCGCAGCGAATTTATCGTGAGAGATTTCCAAACAGTGTGCCCTCATGATCAAACGTTTGTTGCCATTGACCGTCGGTTGCAGACAACAGGCACATTTCATGGTAAGAAAACCGATGCAGGACGTCCGTGAACAATTCGCACAGCGCAATTTGAGGAAGATGTTCTGCGACGCTTTGAGGATAATCCCTCCATCAGTAGCCGCGCTGTTGCTCATGAGTTTGGTGTACAACATTGTCAATTATTGAATGTCGTACATGAGCAGGTTCTTCATCCTTTTCATCACTAGAAGATACAATCTCTTGGTCCCAACGACTACCCTCTTCGTGTCGCATTTGTACAATGGTTGTTGCAAAAGTCTATTGAGCAGCCAGAATTCCAATCAAAGATATTATTCATCGACGAGTGTTGTTTCACATCACAGGGATTGTATAACACACATAACAGCCATATTTGGGCAGAGGAAAATCCTCATTCCACATATGTACACCATCACCAAATACGTTTTTTTGTGAATGTCTGAGCAGGCATTGTTGCTGATGTATTGGCTGGGCCGTATTTATTGCCCGTACGGCTCACTGCGCAAGCATATTACGTGTTCCTGCAAGATGTATTGCCGGAATTACTAGAGACTGTACCATTGGCAATCAGGATTGACATGTGGTTCCAGCATGATAGTGCCCCAGCACATTTTTCACACCAAATACGCGATCATCTCACCGCCACCTTTGGTGATCAGTCTTCTTCTTCTTCTTAGTGTTCAATGGCACCCGATCCCTTTCAGGTTCGATACGGACAATTGCAAAAGTGAGTGAGATACGAAATACAAAATAACAAGTCGAAAAAAAGAAAACTCGGGACAATCGTTGTGCACCTGACGACTATCCCCTTCGGAATGATTTGGTGATCAGTGGATCGGCCGAGGAGAGCCTGTAGCAAGGCCTCCCAGATCTCCAGATTTGACGCTGCTCGATTTTTTCCTATGGAGCCACCTGAAGAACTTGGTGTACGACACACCAGTTGCTAATGCAAAGGATCTCGTAGCTCGTATCGTTGCGGCAGCTGAAACCATCCGAAACACTCCTGGTATTTTTTGGCGAATCAGGTGATCCCTGTCGCATCATTGGCGTTTTTGTAACGAGGTTGGCGACCGTAACTTCGAGCAGTTTCTTTAATTGGTTAAGCGTACTTAGAATGTTCGTCAGAACCAGACTTCTAATTTAGAGACACCAACTTTGACGGTCCCTAGCGCGTTAACGAACCACGTACGATGAAATGCGTACTGAACAAAAAGTGATTGTTTTTGGCCATACTACCATGCCTACCAGTTTGGTGATATCATTTCCCTGCACTCTGTATATAATACAACAAAACTCATGATTATCAAGAAAAAGGTGTAGAATTTAAGATGCATTACAGAACAAGGCAATAAATTTGATTTTACCGAATTAATTTAACAAATACGGCGTTTCACTACTTGTGAGAGTGACACATTAGAGTCATCGCTTGAGAAATTTTAATTTTGCAATGCCATGTCTGTTTATAAGGAGAAAATTATATAATTTTATTCTGAAAACCGAAATTAGAAGGAAAAATATGCAAATCTATAACACTCACATGAGTATATACATAACTTATATGCTCTGATTTATTTAACTTTATAGCTACACCATATAAACTGAACTGAGTAAACAGCAATTATAATCAAGTGCTAATTGTTGCCACAACGACACGCAATTAACGAAACGATTGGCGTATCTTGATATGTGAATGCATTTGAAAAAGAAAGAAACACGGAAGAAATGATCGTTACGTGGGGCGTAAACAACCCACGGCATGATAAATGCGTTATACATGTTATTCAGATATCAATACATGATTTTACAACAAAGTTTTTCAAAAATTTCCGTTTTCCAGAGAAAATTCCTTCTGGCCTGAACGGACAGTTCAGCGTGGGGCGTATGTGACCGACGTGGCACGGGACATGTTAAAAATGTATATTATTTATATATGACTCTCCATTAAAATCGACACCACTGGCAATTTTATTAATCCATAAAACAGAACGTTTCGATTAGAATTTCTAGTCCTCCTCAGGTGTAACAATATTAAGCAATTATAATGTCATTTTTCTAAAAATAAAAGCAATTTGAAAGACACCATCAACAAAATACAAGAATAAAGTATAAAAATCACACTTACTACCGGAAAAATACATTAAAAATTACTCAAGAATCGATAAGGAGACGACCATAGGCACGTCCGTACAAAGAGATAATCGGTATAAAATTGCCAGTGGTGTCGATTTTAATGAAGAGTCATATATAATTATTCCTGGCTGAACAAACATATTGTCTTTTGGTATATTATTTATTTATGTAGACAGCACACGCTCCTGTTACTCCAATTTATCTCCTTTGAAGAGATCATCTTTTATGCGGATGTGTTGTATATGAAATTATACAGAAAATTATATATTATCGTTAATTATTTTGTACATTCTAGTGTTACGATAAATCAAGCAATAAATATATAAAATACACACTCAAACCGAAGAAGAGGAAGGCTGAAATGAAATTCGCAGTTGGAATGATCGTGAAATGTAATGATAAATGTAAAAAATGGATATGCTGTTTTAAGAAGCCACTCGTGATAATAGGATAGACAGAGATTGATGATTTGGAATTGGGAGCCAAGAACCAATCTATATGGTACCTAGCCGTTTCCACATACAAGGATGCATTTTGTATGCGCGAAGGTATAAACAAACTATATTAAATACATTGTGTTATTCTGAATTATATACAGGGTGTCCCGGGTTTTAACCGACAAACTGCGGGAGCATATTCTACTAGTGGAAATAAGAAAAAATTCTTATATCGAGTTTGCTTAGAAATGCTTTATTACAAAGTTATAAACCAATATTGAAAAGAAATATGAGATAAGTAACAACGGAACATAGTGTAGAATTTGGAAGGTCAAAGATGTTTATGTTACGTGTATTCACATGTATTCATGTTCACTATGTTGAAACGATTCAGTATGATTGTTACTTTCACAACAGTAGCTGTTAGATTTCAATCGTCGTGTCAACTAGCAATTACTATCAGAATGCCAAAAGTGTTTTCAAATGAGGAATACACTGATATTCATTTCGTGTACGGATTCTGTGACCGGAAATGCACGAGCTGCCGTACGAGAGTATCAACGTAGATTTCCTAACAGGAGAGTACCAGATAGTTCTGTGTTTAGTAATACCCATTTGCAATTACGTAATTTGGGTTCATTTCGACCTATGAATGAATATGATGATGTTCGTTCAGCTCTAAGACACCGACGACGCTCGGAAAGAATCTTAAATCTTCGCCAAAACAGCTGGATACAGTTAGACGGTTGTCCATCGCACTATGCTAGACAAGTTAGAAACTGGTTAGATGAACATTACGCTCATAGGTGGATTGGTCGAGGAGGACCGGTTTTCTGGCCTCCAAGATCGCCCGATTTAACGCCTCTTGATTTTTATTTATGGGCAACTTTAAAAAATAAAGTTTACAGTACAGAAGTAATCTCGCTTGAAGATTTAAAGCAACGAATTACTAATTCAGTTACTGAGATGCAACAAAATTTTTAGGAATGTCGTACTGTAACAAATTCTGTACTACGTCGATGTCTAGCTTGTATCGATGTGCAAGGACAACATTTTGAAATGCGTCACTAAATCATTGCGTAGATAATTTATATTTTTGTGAAAAAATCCGTTGTTACTTATCTCATATTTCTTTTCAATATTGGTTTATAACTTTGTAATAAAGCATTTCTAAGCAAACTCAATATAAGAATTTTTTCTTATTTCCACTAGTAGAATATGCTCCCGCAGTTTGTCGGTTAAAACCCGGGACACCCTGTATATATATATACTATAAACATATATAATTACTATATAATAGGATTCTCCCGGGTTGAATGGTCGAATTTAAAATATGATTTTCTTAAGCTTAAAATATGATGAGGACTTCAAAACAAAAACTTTCCTCTGGAAGTACGCTCACAAACGCTTTGTTCAAGAGATATTGACTGTTGAAGTTACAGAAGTATAGGATTGAATACTGTCGAATATATCTGTTTTTGATTTATACGTTGGCATTGACAAGCATTGCCTTTAAACTAAGCTCAGTCCATTTGTCCAAAATAATTGTTAATTTGTTGAATGTCGTTCAATACGCTAATACAATCATGTTTCATATACGTATTCAATTTCTGAATATGCCGATAAGGTATATTTACATAAATCTGACGGAAATATTAATGCTAACACTTCAACGGTTGAAGAAAACTGAGTCATTTAATATGGTGTCACGGGCTGATAAAGTTTTTGAACCACTGAAAACTAAAAGAATAATTGGTATCATATTTCAGCAATTCAATCAAAATCCATCAATAAGTACCCGAATGCCCGTTTCTGAGTTAGGAATTTCATCCACAATTATATGAAAAATACTCTCACAATTAGTCGATAGAAGTTATCTATCTTCAGTGTTCAGCATTTACTGGCAGCTAATAGGCCACACAGGAAACATCTTGCACTTGGTTTTTAAACTAAAGAAATAATCCACAACAGGAATGATCCACAGTTTTTACAAAACATTTTGTGGACAAAGGATACCATACAGGATATGCTTAATCAAAGAAATGATGTTTTATTAATGACTCATGTTTGGTCGCATAAGAATTCTTGAGCAATCCGTACACAATATCATCAACACGATTTTGATTACTGTAAAGCATGAAAGAAGAGAAACCCAGATTATTTCAAAATTATTTATTCCTAATAGATCTTACACAGTGTGGCTAAACAGTTTTAGGACTCAGCTCATAAACAAAACAGAAAGTATGGTAAAAACTTTTTAACACTAATTATTCTACGTATGACCCTTGTAAAGCTATGCCGTGTTCGGCGCGCTCCGCTAGCCGCTATATTAGAGTTTGCTGGAAATCCGTTGCTAGAATGCTTCGTAACTCCCTCGTTACGTTATCTTGAATCGTCTTGATATCATTGAATTGTCCTTTTAGCTTTAATTTCAGGTTTGGAAAAAGTTATCCGCCGGTGCCAAATCCGGCGAGTATGGTGGATGGTGTAGCACAGTAACAGTTTCTTTTTGCTAGAAACTGGTGAATTACTGCTGCATTGTGAGACGGTGCGTTATGACAATCGCAAATAACACACGACACGCAAAACGTTGTATCTCAGCGAAAACTCAACGGAAATTGATGCAACTTGGCAACCGTATTCAGAAGGCTTTGGACTACATGCTTCCGTTTGTCACAAACCCCTAGCGCCACTTACACCGTTTCTATTACATCAGTCCTAAAACTTTTTAGCCACACTGTGTATATCCTACTAACTTTAGAAGTTACTATCTCTTAAACAAATCATTTGCAAGCATATTTCCAGAGGAATTTTTGTTTTGTTTTGAGAATCTAATGTCATATTTCAAGTTTGGTCATTTAACCTAGGAACACTCTATATAATAACATGGGGGTATATTTTTTATTTCAGAGAAGTTAGAGAAGCTAAATACGCCGACAGCTATTAATAATTGCCAACTCGGTGAATATTTCTCTGAATTCAAAGACACTTATTACATGCCAAATAAGAAGCTAGGAACTGAGTATCCAGACGTTGTATTATATTTAGTTAACGAATTGTAGCTTTTTTTATTGGTATGCGTGTGAGATGTAAAATATTTACTAAACATGATGCTGTTGTTCGATCAAATATTGACAACTATAAAACAATGTTTTATAAAATAGAAATCTGAAAAGTAATTGAGCAATGTATTTTACACGTTAATTGTAAATACGATACGATTTTATACCATTTTATATAACATGAAGAAATTATTGCTTAAAAATGTCTCCATTGTAGTATACTGAACATTAAATTATAAGTACATCGTTAAGTAAAGTTTAACATCAAGGGACAATTTAAATATACTTATTCAATATCTTTTTGTATGCAGAATTGGAAAATTAAACATATTGTTGCGTCCGGGCGATGCTCGCTGGACACACACACACACACACACATACACACATTCACGACACTCGCGGGAGGACTCGCGGCACGCAAAGGAAACACCACACTGTACGAAACTGGCTTTTATTATTGTCAGAGCAAGTTAATCGTGCTTCTCTATACGTGTATAGCATTTTTGTAAAGCGCGTTCATAGTTAGGGTGTATTATCGCGACCTGTCGTCAGCCTAGCGAATCTGTTATTCGAAAGTATAGTCTCCGGCGGAATCGCGTCACTCTTCCTTGTACACTCAAACTGAGCAGACGTATAATATACTCTTATATTCTTTGTGTGAAGATGGCCGTGTATTATTTCTCGTACCTACCTATAATAGTCTATCCTACACATACACTCCACCTGCCCAAGGTTTCAACAATTATAATAAAATACAAGCACGTTGCGGCACGTGCTATCAGCCCAAGGTCTTTCTACAGTCTGTCTCTTCGGTCTTGTTGATTCCGTTTCTTGTTAGCCAACTAGATCCTCAGCTGGACAACGACGATCGACGTTCGGCACACCGGGTAGCTCATTCACACCGAGCCCGGACGCAACACTATATCACGTAGAAGGTGTAAATAAGTCGTTAAAAGTTAAAAAAGTTAAATGGTAAAAGTGTTCTGCAATTACTCATACATGTAATACTATTATATTGTTGTTCATCTATTTTCCCAATAAGCGAAACAGAAAATAGAGGAAAAGGTGGTATCGCGGCCCCCTGCTTGTAAGTTGGCCTCCCCATGATTTTCATATTTCTGATAACGCCATATGCGCCGCATCGTCATATGTGCTTTTCCTATGTACCATGTGACCAGGGAAACAATGGTACACTGAGTGAAGCAGTGGTGGTGCTCGTATCGGGCATTCCCGTCATAACGCGCAGAGCGAAAGTTTATTGTCCCGTCGGAAAAAAATCATTTCTCAGAAGTCTAGAGAATTCCGAGACTTTTATGGTTGTATATCTTCGCCAAAAGGTACATGAAATCGATATTTCCGAGTCAGTTCGCTTAATGTTCAATAGTTTTAATTATAAATAAAAGATTTCCGAAGCAATGTAAGTTGACACGTTGGCCCCCCATGATGGAATGTAATTTGGCCCCGGGGCCATATTGACATCATTTCACCTCGAGAAAAACTTATTTTGAATATTCTTTATTTAACTCATATATTTTAATGTAGGACATTGTGTAATTTAGCATGAACGTTGTACAATACAAAGTACCAATGCGATCAACACAATTTGCTCACAATTCGCTTAGGGAAATGTGAACCGTTAAACGATTGAAACTGGTGAGGATCCTGATGATGCAGTATGCACGTTTTGCCAGGAACGTTATTCCATGGACCAACACGGCGAAATTTGGATACAATGTCTTATTTGTCGTTCATGGGCACACAGCGAATGCACATCGTGCAAAAAAGCGGAATATGTGTGCAATGTTTGTTCGTAAATGATAAAACTGAGAAGATTATATATGTTTCATTTATTCTATAATGTTTATGCATTAGTTTTTAAGTACTGTTATGAAAAGAATTCGTTTTTTTGTAATTTTTGATGGGGGCCATATTACCCTCACTTTTTCCAAACGTCATAAAATGATATGCTTCAGAAATATATGTTCTATATAATGCAATTGTTTTTTCTTTGGTTCCACCTTTTAGCAGACACAAACTGAATAGTCTACCTTCATTTTAAGCAAAAGTTTAGATCAATTAAAGTTACAGTTCAGATTTTATGAAGAAAAAATAAACTGGGGGGCCACGATACCACCCTTTCCTCTACCATATTTGGTGATGAAATACTTTAATGATCGGTTCTCTCCAATTTGCCATCTTCCTTTTGTCATAGACGAGGAATGATACGGTGTAAAAAATTATTAATTAATACTTTGTGGGGTATCCGGCCGCTAATTACAGCTCATAGGCAGCTCATACACCTCCTCAATCACTGAATCTCAATCCTATCGAACAAAATTCTTGGAAATTGTATTGAAAGATTATTTGTGTAAATCAGATATTGTATTAGAGCTCATGTTGCGGGAGGCCTCGTAGGATCGTGCTAACGTACATCAATTGGAAAGGTGACAAACATGTTTTGATGTACGATTCGAATAACACCTAATAGAAAGATCCACTGAGATGAGCTGCGAGCGAGAGAATGCCCGGTCGGGACTCTTCTTCGTGACGGGTTCCAGGACGGACGATCCTGAGCCTGAGAGTGATAGTACAACGTGAAACTAAATATACTAGTTATTATTAAATATACTTGGTCTTGTGTAGCTCATTCGACGCCCTTAGATCGGTCTTTCTTGAATTCTTGATTTTATGTGTTCTCGTCGTTTTTCAGTATTAACAAAAGATATAGATTTCTAATTTATATCTTAATAAAAGATTTAAAAACGGCTCTTTAAGAAGAATGGGGCTCCATCTCATCTACTGTCATGCAAGAGTAACTAATATACATATATGTATTGCATTTATTGTTAATAAATTGTTAATTAAAGTTCATTTTCTAAAAATATGGACATTGTCAAAGAAATCTTTCCTATATGAATACTTTTTGGGTAATTATGTACTTTAACGGACCAACCTCCGATGACCTTGACCTTGACATATGTTGTCAAGGTCACCCTCCTGAGTGACCTTGAAGAGGTTTTAGCCGTCGCTCGTTGTTTATTAAAAAGTTATTAACAAAAGAAGTTTAATAATTTTGCACGAATTTTCAGCTGTCTACGCGAAGCAAGGACTTGAGTTTGACATATATTACAAAGGTCATCTTCCTGAATAACCCGCACTAGGTTTCACCCTTCGCTCGTTGTTTGTTAAAAAGTTATTAACAAAAATGCTTAATGAATAAAGCATAATTTTACGATACCATATACGTCTACGAAAGAGTATATTTGATGGAATTTTAGCTTTAAATCAGAAATAGGTTTGGGTTAGGTTATATTTTCCGAAACTGGAGCCCCGGACACATACGCTCGTTTTCAGCCCGCTTTGCGGGAGGGCAGGGGGAAGGGGCTTTGCCCCTCCCCCCGCCGGAATCCGTGACGTGTACCAGGTGATCAAAATCTCCACGGTGAAATCTGTTACACTGGCCCCGGCGGGGGGGGGGAGAGGCAAAGCCCCTCCCCCCCGCCCTCCCGCGAAGCAGGCTGAAAACGAGCGTACGTGTCCGGGGCTCCAGTTTCGGAAAATATAACCTAACCAGGTTAGGTTAGATTAGGTTAAGTTAAAGCAGAGAATACTTTGTATTTAACTGTTTGTGCTTTTGGTTAAAGTGAAGAATACTTTGTACTTATATTAAAAGAAACTATTCTATATATTAACAATTCACTGCTTTAAATGACTTTCCTTTCTTCGTTCATATACATATTCGTCGTTTATATCTTTCAATATTCAATATTCTTTCAAAATAACTACTATATTTTCGAAATTTCTTTTGTTAATAACTTTTTCATAAACAACGATCGACGACTAAAACCTAGTGCGGGTTATTCGGGAAGGTAACCTTTGTAATATATGTCAGTATCATACTTCACGTGGACAGCTAAAAATTCGTGCGAAATCATTAAACTTTCTTTGTTTATAACTTTTTAACAAACAACGAGCGACGGCTAAAACTTCTTCAAGGTCACTCAGGAGGGTGACCTTGACAACATAGGTCAAGGTCAAGGTCATCGGGGCTGGGTCCGTTAAAGTACATAATTACCACTTTTTGTACTCACTGTACATACATTTATGCCGACAGACAGACATACATACGTATAATATGTATACGTATAATTTACTTAATTAGCTTAAGTAACTCAAGTTTTTATTACACGTGGTTAGACGTGAATACAATATATTACTATTGTCTTCGTTCTCGCCAAGGAATTGTATACTTTTTATTTTCATTTCTCACTATACAATGTATCGTTCTATCATCATACTTATATTTTATCTTTTTGTACATGCAATATTCTGATTTACATTTACCTTTGCAGATGTGTTAGTAAAAATATTTCTTGAGTGCTGACATGTTCCGTTAATATGTGTGTGAATCTTGGTCTTTGTTTGGTCATTTTCTGCCAGTGAGTAGATTTTATGTATTAAATTTACGGCTTTCTCATTTAATTTCTGTATTATTATTGACATTTCCTGTTTTTTTTTCCTTTTCTTTAGAAAATGACTTTGGTATTGAATTGTTTTGACACTTGAGAAGGGCCGGAAGCCTGGCCGAAACGTTGTGAATGTGTATTTAACCAGCTTAATAAAATTGCCAGTTTGGTCGATCTATAGAAGTATTATTTTATTTAAAATATTTCTAATGTATATATAATACTTAGTTAAATATAACTATTTTTTTTATTCACACAGTCGTATGCATACACAAATATATACACGCATATATTATATAATTGCGCACATATATGTATATATCCGCATGTATACGTATGTATGCACGTATGCACATATACGTGTGCACTTCTCTGTGAATGGATATACGTATGGATGTACATATGTATGAACACGCACAAAGCATCCATAGCTAAGGAAATTCGGAAAGGAGCTCGAAAGCAATTGCATCTAACAGTTTGCAACGCCAATTGTCAACCGTTTAGCAACGTTGCCTGCGATGTAATATTGGCTATAAGTAGATTGCTATAGATTTATTTATAAACAATTGTAATCAATAAATATGTTGAGAATAGATACATTTCTTACTGTTACCGGAGAAATTACAGTGTTTTATCAATAGTATCAAGGATTTTCGGGAAATCACTGATGACTTCAAAACTCCTTGAACATACTTAAGCAACTCGTTCTCCTATGGGCCACTTTATCACAGTAGGGGTAGTACATAAATGCAACAAACGCATCTAAAATTGCTATCTTTCTAGATCAACTTTGTCGCTAATCGAACTGCTAATCGAATATCACAAAATAAAAGTCTATAAAAACAGTCAAATTCATTCTATTTGATTTAATAATCAAGGTAATCTGGTAGGTAAAAAAAAGAACTACTAACGAAAAAGAATCTAACGTGGCGAGTCTCCAACAGAGATTGATTCCGTGAATAAATAAAAAATGTTCTACAGTATACTTTTTTAGACTTACAATTAGCAAAATGACATAAAAAATGACATGAGATAAATGATCTAATGTTTCATTATCCTAATCAAGTATTTATCAGATATTAAATCTTGCATTACCTACTCAACGAATAAAAATATTTTAAACGCAATAATACTTTCTATTTCAGCAGAACCGATAAATATAATACCTGACTTGAGATATGCGCACTCTATTTCGTCATATGCATTCATCAACTGTGCCGACCAAGAGATGCGCCACTGGATACACTGTGATTTTGCATAGACCAAAACTTTATCCTATTAGATTAATATATGTAGCCATATGTCTACTTATTAGGTATAAACACACACTTTGTAATCTTATTTGGCGCATATGCGAAATAGAGTAGTGTGGTGGAGAATGTTATAACTCACACTTGAAATACATAATCTGCACATCTGCACATCTGCATAATCACATCTAGATATGATCGACTTAAAATTCTCGGAACAGCAATTTTCTTAGCAATTTTCGGAAATAGAGTACGTATAGCAGATACTTTTTAAGGACAGAAATATACAATTAGTTTGTAAGAAGTTCGTAATTTGGTATATTATATAGAAATCCTAGCAATAGTGTAATTGTCTACATATTTTTTCTATCTATATATTTATTTAAATGTTTCTACTTACATGTTTCAATAATACACGCGTATTATACAATTTTACGACATATGCGAGATATGCAAACCTATGTGTGTGCATATACTACGATACATGTATAGAATTCAAATCAGGTCCGTAAAACAGCATTTTTAACTTGACAAAACGGCTCGTTCAACAGTTTATTACTCGTTACATACTTGCGAGCAACATTTGCAATTTCCTAAATATATGTTTGCAAATAAGATGAACGACTAAATATATATCTAAATCTGTCGTGAAAGGAATGAACTTCATGGCCTATATTCAGAACGCGCTTACAACGATAAAAGCGTTTCTAGAAGTGGCTTGAAAACTACCTGATTGGCTGAGAAGTCACATTGGAGGCTTTTTGTAAACGCGTTCTGAATGTAGGCCCATTAGTGTCTACCACGTGGCTACTACAGGATAGATCGTTTCACAAACTTTATGCGTCACTGAGAATACTTGCAATGCACGTGTGAAATAAGAGTGTCGCTTCCAACACTGTGCTGTGGTATTCCATTCGCTTTTATGCATTTAAGTGACAATCTATACAGACCAGTGCAATTGCTAGTGTAATGCAAAATACATAAATTTCGTATAAGTATCGTAGATTCATTTATATCGTTTTTTTTTCTCACAATGGCAACAATAACGAATCTTCCCGTCGAAGTGATATATGTAATTCTGGATTTTAACAATATCAGTGTTCACGATTTTGCAAATTTTTCCTCCACGTGCAAGCATTTTTATCAAATGCTATACCCCAACTCATTTTGGCGACGAAAGTTCGATCAGAGGTATTTTCTATTTCCTTGTATTAAATTTAATTAAAAATTTTAATCAAGATTATGATACCAAGTTTCAACGGTATGTCATATTACCATCGTTATTGAAACAGAGAATGGAATTTTCTCGAAAAAACGATTACAACTACATAGTGAAACAGTGGCGGACCTACAGCCTACATCTGTGTGGGCATATATTCTAGGATAGAACACACTTGCATTTAGTAAAAGAAAACTTTCTCTTTCTTCTAAAGAAGAAATCTGTGCTAAATGATGCAACCTATCGTGATCCTTTGCCACTCGCGTGTGTTTTTAATTAAAAATGGTAGTCCGGCTGTAGCGTCTAACAAGTAAACCTACCCAAGTGGTACACTCCGATTTTTTCAAATTTGGCACAAATGTAGAGCTTTGAAAAATATTTGACCCATATTTTTTCATTTGTGCTCTTAAGCGGTTTTAAGGGTAGTTATTACCCTTTTAATTTTCACCCTCCTATCATCAATAAGTACAATAAAAATATATAAGAAACAAAATTTAATGCAAAATATATTTTTCTGGATCGCTAATTGTGAATGTAAAGTCAGATTTGCAAAATTATTTGTTTAAATAATAAATTGTTTCAACAAAATAGCTATAAAGTTGAAAAAATACTAGTATAGTGAAAAATAATAGTATAGTGACATTTGTTATAAGAGTTAATATGTTATAAGAGTAAGTGATACTTAAATATGGCGTCAAATTTGTAAAATGCATTGCTTTAAATTATTCAAGCAATAAACGATTTGTTTGAACCGTTTATTGTTCGAATAATTTAAAGCAATACATTTTACAAATTTGACGCCATATTTAAGTATCACTTACTCTTATAACATATATATTAACTCTTATAACAAACGTCACTATACTGTATTTTTTCAACTTTTTAGCTATTTTGTTGAAACAATGTATTATTTAAACAAATAAGTTTGCAAATCTGACTTCACATTCACAATTAGAGATCTCGAAAAATATTTTGCATTAAATTTTGTCTCTTATATATTTTTATTGTACTTATCGATGATAGGCGAGTGAAAATTGGTAGGGTAATAACTACCCTTAAAATCGCTTAAGAGCACAAATGAAAAATATGGGTCAAATATTTTTCAAAGTTCTATATTTGTGCCAAATTTGAAAAAAAATCGGAGTGTACCACTTGGGTAGGTTTACTTGTAAGTAGTGAGGATAGATATATAAATTACACATGTGTGTGTGCTTTATGACAATCTGTTATACAATACGTTTCACATATTGCTCAGAGAAAAAAGGGAAGGTTCAGTGTGGGGTCCTTATTACATCCATTATCCAGTGACTAATAAACAAATTCTTTTCAAAAAGAGATACTTTTTGTTAGAGAAAAAGACTCTTTTGTGTGTGATATAGCGTTTGCATGCGTTAATAAAATTTTATATAATTTTATATTAAATTCTTCAGAGACAAGATACATAAGTAAAGGAGTTTCGGGAGCAAGTTGTTGCACTTCTACTGCCTTTCCTTTTTGCTATCCTTTCCCACAAAGCTGCCTTTATTTTAAAACGGAACCAGATGCCAGTATTTTTTTGCGATTCGTTTGGATCGTATTTTTCTATCGAAATGCAAGCAATGGAAATGCTCTTATTACTTTCCTTGAACGTACAACAGATAAAATATAACGTATAAATTTGGCTCACACATTTGGGTGTAATACTTGCAATTTCCCTAATGAGGTTTTTCTGTTGTGGTGCACTATCATAAAGAAGACAATGTCGAAAGAGTTATTATTGCTGTTGTTTTTTTTATCTTTTCCTTTTAGTAATATCCTTTTAAAAATTATCTTAATCTTTGTATAAAAAGTATGTATAATTTCAAGTTTCTTCCATTTCGCAAAATGTATTGCCCTGACAATTGTTTTCTTTATGCAATTATATATCCAATGATTCGCAAATTAAATATATTCTTTCCTTACATTTTTCTTCCAGATGGCCTGGTTTGAAAAACATTCGACAAACAGAAATGCATAAAGGTTACTTAAGTGTTGAAGAATTGATAGACGTACGAGTAAACTGTAAGAAAGAATTGCCGCATTTGTTGGTCCCAAATGAGCGAAAAGTATTACCACAATGGTTCTGATGAGTTCTTGAAGGAAAAGCTTAAGTTCCATGGAAACAGACCCTTCCAATGTTTTCTTCCGTTCCGCACTGTTTTTCACGAAGGCTTTTTGAATAATGAAATTTTCGATATGGAAGAGTTTAATTTTTTGGTTTATCCACCCAAGACAACACATCACTTGAATTATTATTTAGTTATGGATGAATTAACAAGTTTAAATGATCGGTGGAAAAGGTGAGATTTAAGAAATAATGAATATTTATTTAAAAGTTTTACGAATAACTAGGAAGTTATACCGTAATGTATATGGTAAAGAGATATAACATTTATCAGTTAATATACAAAGTATTAATTTTAGTGTATATAAGGACAATCTGACAAATATTTATTACGGAAGAATCCTTCTAACATATTTAAGGCATCATTATCTAGAAAACGTATGGGAGGAATTTATAAATCGCCCTCCCAAACATCAGCTATTGGAAGAGGTGATAACTTTTATTATACAATGGTTTCATCCGGAGAAAAATGTCTCTTGCTCGCATATAGATATGGACCTGGATAATATCGCACAACAAGTGATGAAGCTTCTTAAAGTTGAGGATCCCAAGCATCCAATATTCTCGGCATCACGTGAACAATTCTCGAGTTGGAAATAAAATAATATCTATGAAAATCAATGGAACAACAGCGAGGGAAGACAGATTATAGATATTCTTTGCAATATACTCTTGCACAAACCAACTTTCGACGCAGTTGTACATTCTTTGAAATCAGAGCTCTTTCGACAATACCTATTTCTGATTCATTTAACCGAACGAGCAATTAAAACGCCTAATTGAAATTAATGGAAAATAATTGAACAGAAATATTAATTGGCCAATTAATTTCACAAATTTCAATTTCCTGCGACATTAAAATATCCATAACATTTATCCATAAAAATTAAAACGGAGATAAAATAAAATCCAATTAGATTTTGAGTAATTAATAAGATTTCGCTTATGCAAATCAAATGCATACAGCTCTAAGTATTATTCGACTGTATTCATTTGTCAGTACGCTAATTTGTGCTAAGCAGTTGCTCGAGATCGAACGAGGACGACGAGGCGGTTTCGCCACGCCGCACATGACACTTTACAAATGTATCCCGTGATGTACCACGCCGCATCTCCGGCACGAGCTCGAATTTAAACGGGGGCAACGGACGGGCGTCAAATTGCTGCCAATAGCAATTATTTAAGGGTATGCAAGTTGCTATTTCAGCGGTTGTATTTCGTACAGAGAAGCTGGATCGCGAACCGGCCTCGTCTCGACGTCGTACGACGTCATCCGAAATTCTCTGGAGCTCCATCCATCCATAGGATACGTCTATATCTACGTGGACACGCACGTGCCCGTGCGTATGTATGCGACATGTCGCGACGATAATTCAACCGTGTCGTGAATATTAGTGGCTATAACACGCGTATATATCCGGGAACACCTCGCAGGTGTTTCGCCGGCCGGACGAAACTATAAACAACGATCGCTTATTTCAACGGCGTTCATTGTGCACACGGTATATAACCGTGTCAATCAATCGTCATTGCATTCGCGCATGTTTGATGTGCCCCCGTTCGTCCCGGAACGAGGCAGATCGATAGCACGCGTGCCGTGTGTCAATACTGTCGGACATGCTAATTGGCCGTCAGACAGAGAATTTCTCGAGATGCTGGACATCCGATTTTTGAAAAGCGCTGCGGCTTCCCCTCGTCTGACAGATTGAATGTTATTGGAGCGTCTTTCCAAAGTTCCTTTCGGGGAACCCTATAAAATTTCCTATCTGACAGCCAATTAACGCCGAGTGTAATATGGGCCTTAGTAGCCCGAGATAACCGGCCGTCCCGTTTTTAAAGGGATATAAGTTTTCTATCCGACAGCCAATTAACGTCAGGTATAATATGGGTATTACCGGTGAGGTATCTAGTCTTCTTTTAGCAAGGTCATTACATTTCTGAACGGTACATTATTCCGTTATTCCGCCACTTAATTCTCAAAAACTTTTTGCATTTTATTGCACCCACAGAAAAGATTTCTGGACTTAATGCTATTACTCTTTAATCTATCATAAAATAAAATCGCTATAGGGACAATCATATTTATTATTGAACAGAAGCATATTTTAATCTGAATAGAAAATTCGAAAATCTACATTAAAATAATCTTGGTGCTATCTCATTAATTTTCTCAGAAGGATTTAGATAAAAATTTGTAGCAAGTTCAAATATTCTTCATTTAAGAATATTGTGAGATCTAAAAGACTTCTTATTCTATTCTTGTAAGAGAATTTGTAGAATCTGCACAAAACGGCCAATATTTATGTGTTGCAATCGAAAATCGGGAAAGTGTTTCTGTTATTTACAATGAATAAGTGCAATACTCTACAAGAAATATTAAAAGATATGGAAATGTCTTATCTCGAATCTTATTTCTCAAGTAAGTATATTGTATATACTTACTTACATTTCCATATCTTTTAATATTTCTTGTAGAGTATTGCACTTATTCATTGTAAATAACAGAAACACTTTCCCGATTTTCGATTGCGACACATAAATATTGGCCGTTTTATCGAATAAAGGACGCAGAAGCGCCGAGTCGACAAGGACTGTGAGAAAATGATGCGTCGACATCGACAAAGCCTACTATAAAGTGGCGCTAATATCAAATTATTCTACATACAAGAATATATAAGCATAAATTTGTTATTGTTACTCTTGTCTCAAGACAGTAAGACAATCTTATTTAATCGAGAGAGAAGAATAGAAATTACTGATTAAAATTAAAAATTGTTTTATTTTCATATTTTTCGTCTTGTTATCAAGAATCCTTTCTGAGGGTGTGGAATTAAAATCACAGTATAAATAGGCAAATATCAATAAATTTATTTAACTCGTGTTTGCTCGAATCTCCGATTTGAATGGTGAGATCGGAGGACACATCCAATTATGATCTGTAAAATATGGCAATATCCTGTGCTTTTGCACTTTAAAAATCTGCCGACCTTAGTTAATGGGGCTTCATCCGGCGCACAATTTCTTGCTCCAAGCGGCTTTCATCCATCACGTTCGCGCACGCACTATCTCGACCTGCCCATGTGGGTTCGATTAACCCCAGGGGGGTAGTTCACCGATACGATAAGCCGTGACATACGCAACGCGAGAAAAAAATGCAATTCCGCCAACGCGAAGTTGACGTGCGGACGTCATTTCGCAGCTCGCTCGCAACGTTGTAACGCCGCTTTTAGCGTGCGGTTTCCGCACGCATGGTGTTGGCGTTATGTTTGCAGAAAAAAAAATAGAAATAAGAAAGGGAGAGGAAAATATGAAAAAAGCGATGCCTCCCTGGACATCGAAATGGAAAATATCTCCTGATTTACGAGCCCTCGGTGTAACCGGTGACTACCTGGAACGTTCGTCATTCTGTCAATGCTACGGCTGCCCCGTGGCGATAGTCTTGCATACATAGCGCTGGCATTTAGTTATAAACCCGCGAGGCCCGACGAGGCCTAGGGTCTGCTTCATCGAAAATAGTAAACCAATCCTGCAAAAAAATCCTGCGTACCTCCTCTAACGAACGGAGATCTTTCAGTCTTTCAAACGATTACAATCATAGATTTTAGTTTCTTTTGTACTGCCCTTGAAAGAAGAAGCATTAAATAATATTTAAGTTATTTAAAAAAAAGAAAAAAGAAGGCATGTCTTTTTTCTCTCAACATTAATGATAAGGTTTGTAATATGTTTAGGAAACGCTATTCTCATCGAGCAATTGATGCAAATATTATTTTATAAATAATGTATTGTTTTGCACGATAATCTTGAAAACCAAAGCTTGTTTTCGATGTACACCTTCGTTAGACCGATTCTTAACACCTTTCGCGAGGCGCCAGATTGAATCTGGAAAAAATAAAAAGAAGGAGAATGAAAGGGATCAGATATTTATGAGGTGGTTTTACCACACTGGCCATCGAGTGTGTTTAGGTGTTAATGCCCACTGCCACCTGGTGTGCACTCGTGGTGGCTCGACGGCCGCTGATGGAACGGCCCCCGAATTTCGAACGGCAGCCGGGCCAAACCATCATTCTTCTTTTTATATTGATTAAATACGCGACGATTACGGCATTAAAGCTTGCGGGATGTATATCGTTTGGATTTTGCATAAAATTTCAGGGGGTTGTGCGCTCCGCTGGATTCGAGGACCGAATTTTCCACGCCAGCTCATCGATCGGGCCACTCTTGAATTCCCGATTCGCATATTTTAAGCGATCGAGTGTCGCGATTAGAATTTTATTGAAATTGAAATGGATAGCTCGAAATTAATCACGTGGCGGTATTTAAAAAATAGCCCATTTAATACCACTAACTTGGTGATCAGATTATTTCAAGAAGATGTTGATCAAAATAAATGCATCGTTTATATTTAGTAATATAAACCCGTTTAAAATAACTTTTTAAGTCTACATTATTCGATAATTGCGAGATACTCTCTTTTTTATCTTTCTCTCTCTTTCTCCGATTTTTTCAGTTTCCATGAATAATCTCTATTTTTTCCGATGCATTTAGTGCCGTTCATAGTACGCGGTCCAGCGATAACAGGCCGGCACCGGAAAAGGTCGATTGGATCGAGTCGCGTCTGCGCGAGATCGTGAGAGAGCAGCAGGGATGATTCCACGAGTCCATTATCACGTAACTGCAGCCAGGTGAGAGACTTCGTGCGAATCCCTTCTCCGACGAAGGGAGTTCAGAGAGTCCGGAGGGATACAAATTCTACTATAAAACTTTTATGCTCAGAGTGCCCCCCGCCGCGGCTAACAACCGATCTCGCACGCGCGCCGAGATGCGTGTCGGCGCGGTCTTTGGGATCCGATAGGGCAAAACCGGAAACCTCGCGCTAACCGGAATGCACTCTCGCCCGCGGGAGCCGATGAAAGAGATATTCCGCGCAGCCGGAACCCATGCGAAGGGCGTCGAGATTCGAGAGGGAACAGAGTGGAGAAATCTTAATTAGGACATATAATTGCCTCTCATTGAAGCTCAGATCAAGAAACTATGATCCAGGAGAAATAAGAGGTGAACCTTTTTAAGTATTAATTGTGATAAAAATAATCCGCCATAAAATTAACTCTTTAGGCACAAGGATTCTTGATATCATAAAATATGAGGACTAGACGTCAAAAGATTTTAACGTTAGTAGTCTGCATCGTTCATCTGTATCAATAACGTTTCTTTCCATTCACAAAAATATTGTTCGATATTCTTTTTATTTGAAAAATTGCGTTTGTAAACGATGTAGAATAATAAAACCAAGCCAAAGTGGAAAGATCAAGCTAAAAGTGGAATAAGAACGTTGCCACCATCCCTTTCCCCCCCCCCCCCCGCCCCCCCCCCCCCCCCCCCCCCACCCCCCCCCCCCCAGGATTTTCGAAATCGTGCGTCGACCGACGCACCTGTGGCGATCACCCTCTTTCTATTCTCTTTTCACGCCGCGGCTCGAATAGCGCAGCGGGACAAAATTCAAGCGCATCGGGCGACGCATATGAACGTGCTTGGCGAACGATGGATGGTGGCAACGTTCTTTATCCTTTTAGCTGATTTCACTTGGCTTTGGTTTTAATGATTCTAACATCGTGCTACAAACGCATTTTTCAAATTAAAAAATAATCAACAATATTTTTGTGAAATGGAACAGAAACGTAATGAATTACAGATGAACGATCACGATACTACTTTAAAATTTGAGTTCTAGTCCCTCATAATTTTAATCGATATCAAGAATTCCTTGTCTTATGCCTAAAGATTACATTTATGCGATTATTTTTATCAGATTAACTAACTTAAAAAGTTTCCCCTCTTATTTCTCCTGGAGTGGCCAATTCTTGCATGCTAGAGCTTCAATGAAGCAATTATATGTCCTAATTAAGAATTTCTCCACTCTGTTCCCTGTGGGAATCTCGAACCGCCCTTCGCCACTGGCGTTCCGGTGCGCGGATAATCTCCTTTCATCGCTCCCGCGGCGAGAAGTGCATTCCGGTAGCGCGAGCGTTTCCGTTTGCCCTATCGGGATCCAAAGACCGCGCAACACGCATCTCGCGTGCGAGATCGTTTAGCCTGGCGGCGGGGGGTCTCGCATAAAAGTTTATAGTAGTAATTTGTATCCCTCCGATCTCTGACTCCCTTCGTCGAGAAGGGACGCCGAAGTTCTCACGGCTGGCTGGCAGTTAACGTGATAATTGGACTCGTCGAAAATCTCCCTGCCTGTCTCCTCACTCGATCTCGCGGCAGACGCGACTCGATCCATCGACCTTTTCGCGGTGCGCGCTGTTTCCGCTGACGCGTACTACACATGAACGGCACTAAATGCATCGGACAAATACGGAGTTATTCATGGAAACCTGAAAAAATCGGAGAAAGAGAGAGAAAAGAATAAAAAAGAGAGTATCTCGCAATTAGTCGAATAATGTTA
The DNA here is from genome assembly GCF_003672135.1 of Ooceraea biroi. Classification (NCBI taxonomy): domain Eukaryota; kingdom Metazoa; phylum Arthropoda; class Insecta; order Hymenoptera; family Formicidae; genus Ooceraea; species Ooceraea biroi. The sequence goes on from NC_039507.1 coordinate 14,989,245, forward strand.
CAACTTAAAAAGTTTATTTTAAACGGGTTATATATACTAAGAATAAAAGATTGCATTTATTTGATCAACATCTTTCCTTAAATACTGATCACCAAGTTATGTATTTAAATGGGCTATTTTTTAAATTACGCCACGCTTATTAATTTCAGGCTATTCATTGCAATTCAATAAAATTCTAATTCGCGAACACTCCGATCGCTAAATATGCGACCATCGGGATTCAAGAGTCCCCGACGAATGGCTGGCGGTGGAAAAATCGTCCGTCGATCCAGCGAGCGCACAACCCTGAAATCTTTTATGCAAATCCACGATTACATCCCGCAGCTTCTAAATGCCCGTTAATGCGTCGCGTATTTAAACTCAATATAAAAGGAAAGAATGAGATGGGTGCCACCGGCTGCCGTCGAAAATTCGGGGCCGTTCCGCAAGCTCAGCGGCCGTCGAGCCAACACGAGTGCACACACGGTGGGCAGTGGCCAATTTACACCTACACACACTCACGTCAGGAGAACCGGATCGCCCGGCTTGAGAGTGGTCCTTTTCGTGCCAGTGTCAAGGTGCTGCCCGCGAGACCTATCTCGATATAAAGTCCAGGATCACGAGAGCGGAATTCTGGTATCCCGTACGTAAGTTATGCCGATTAATCCTTTCAAGACAATTTTTTTCTGGTTTATTTCCAAATTTATGCAAAGCATAAATTAATAATATATCATCAAGTAATCGTTTTATGACGTATTTCATGAGCAGCATTTAAAATTTGAAGAATTTCGAAAGTTAATTACACATGTATGCATGCAAGTTCTTAATGAAGTTTAGCATTCAGCAAGATGGGAAAGATTGTCAAAATTTTATATTTTTTTTATTGATTCTGTAAACTAATATATCTCATAAAGTCACGTGTAGCAGATTCATTCCTTGAACATCGTGTTACAATATTACCGTTCTTTTTCATAGCTGAAAGCTTCATTCCGGGAATCATTCGTACTTTTACCGGTCAGAAGTCGGTTCCGAGAGTCTGACTTCCGAAAATTTTAATAGCTCGGGGTTTCACCCGTGGGAAAAATACAACACGATCGCCCACCGTGTGTTGTAGAGCGCGTTCTCTAACTGCATTATGTCCGCCGATGTGTTTGCATCGTGAAGGTAACACAGACGATGTGATCAGAGTGACCCTTGAGTGATATCTAACATCTCAGTGTCATTACACTGATTGTGACGAAGTAGCAAAATTCCGCTACTCCTCAAGTCACAATCACGTACGGGAACATAATAAATTGCCTGTAACAAATTATAACTGATTAATTATATTCTAATTATCATTCTCTCGGCTTCACACTCTCACGTCTTGGCATGTATCTATATTAAGGTCTTACATTATTTATATATATTAATAATAATTTCATACGCGACTTTCTTTCATGTGCGAGATGCCGACTTTTTCGGTAAGATAATTGACGGAAAAGACGAGTTACGTCATTTTCTCGTTTCTTACCGCCTGCACACAGGTGATTTATCTGTACTTTACGGCTTATTCACGCCCACGCTTGTAATGAGCCGTGGACTGGCTAAAGTTATTTTATCGGCGCGCAAATAATTCCGAGAAGCATGGTTGCATTCGCGTACGCGGAGGGTCCGAATTTTTTTTCGATAATAATAAGTAACTGACAGTAAAGGACGTCTCATGCTCTCCTTTTCACCGGCTCCACGGGTGCAACGGTGCAACCTTCTCTTTCGTTCCGCCACCTACGCGTCTCGTTCCCAGCTAACAAGGCACGTGCGAAATTAATGCCGTGAAACAAGTAGTAAAAGCAATCCGAAGGTATTTTTTCCTCTCCTCTGCGTAAATTCCGTCCTCTTTTTTTCCCGTGAAGAAAATAATCCGCGCTTTGTCAAGGGTATTCGGAGGTAATCTCGGTTACCGAATTGGAGCGCCGATAAAATGCCATCCGGACCGAGCTATCCCTCGCAGAGGATTCCGTACATAGCGATCCACGGGGCACCAGATTCCACATCCGCCTTCCAGGCGGAGGCGACGAGAAAAGCAAAGCAAAGGATGGCGAGGTTCGTCCGATGAGGGACAACCTGGCGCCCTACACGGTGCTCGCACACCATTGTGCCTGCCGTCTCTTTCTTTTCCCTGCCTCTCCCCGTCCCCTCTCGTTCCTATTCATTTCCCCTTTTGAACCTCGTCCCGCCCCAGGCGTGGCGGTCTCCCCATCTTCTCTATGCCTTGTCTTGCGCCGCGCTATATCCAGCCCCTTATAACCGGTGCCAAGATACGCACGTGAACTGGTATTGTAAGACGAGACGGACAGGTTTCCACAACTATGGAGCTGAAGAATTCCGCTCTAATTTAACAGGCGATCTGAAAATAGGTCCCACCTTCCTCGCAAAGTACGGAAACATACTTTTTATTGTTTGTTCTTTCTCCTTTGT